>NC_052113.1:3787807-3886317 GCF_012273895.1 Zerene cesonia | reverse complement strand
TTAAAAATTATTTTATAGTTTTTAGTTTGATGTGCTTGAAAAGCGTGTTTTTTAGTTTTTTTAAACTATATTTTTATATATCCTTTTTTGTTAGTGGGTTTTCAGTAATAATTTTTAATGGAGTTAAGTCAGAAATTTGTTAGCGAAGTTATATTACAGTAAAATGGATAGAATTTAAATACGATCGCCCCGGCATCGCACTTGTGCAATAATACATGATATATACATACTATAAACCTTCCTCTAAGAACACTCTATCTATTAAAAGAAAACCCCATCAAAATTTGTAGCATAATTTTAAAGATCCATGTATACAGGACAGGCGTAAGGTCGAATGCAGACCTTTCGCTCTACAAATTGATTGCCGACTTCAAATTGGAAAAAAGATTGAGGGAGGATTGACGAGAGGAATAAAAGAAAGGACTGAGAAGGGTAGGGAAAAGGATATGGGACTCCGACCTCCTCACTCACCGAACGAAACACAACAGTATGCTATTTCACACCGGTCTCCTGTGGGGGTGTCGTACTTCCCCGGTGCGAGCTAGCCCAATTCGAGCCGCATCGTGTTCGACTACCACATACCAAACTATGTAGTGAATACTACATATTTATATAATTTTAGAGGATTTTAGATTTGTATAATATTAATTAGTATGCATCAGCTGACGATAGGTAAATAATACAAATCCATATTAATATGCATTGTTATTGAACCGTAATAATTTGCCGATAACAAACAATTTTGTACTTCGAGTCGGCATAAAGCTGTTCATGACATTCCAATTATCTTGCAAAGGAGTGGGACTATTACATTTTGGATTCAAACTCGAAACACGCTTGTAAGCGGCTTGTTAAGGCTTTTGAGTATTCTTAAAATTTCTGTTTAGAATTATAAGCAGCAATTTGTTGACTTCGTACCAACCGAACATGTTATAGGGCATATAATTTGGGACATTATGTTTCTTTTAACTTGTTGCTTGAAATTACATAATATGAAGCAAAGAGCGACTTTATATTCACACATAAATGTGAGTTGTTTTTGCCAAAAAGAGACGCTGCTTAGGAAATATCCGAGACTGTATTAAACGATATTAACTAATATGATATTTTCTAATAAGCACACTGGATTTCCAATTAATCTATTTAAATTCTGCATTTCGGCTTTGTTCACATACCGTGACATTTTCCAAAAGGTATGTAATTTTATTCATATTATTAAAAATATAATATTTATGAAACAACCAGTGTCTCATTTACAATTTTTATAACTGTCGTTTAGGTATATTTTAAATTTAATTTACATGAAACCTTAAGCTAAGCATAATTTTAAAAAATGCAAGAATACAAGCAATTTTCCAGATCCATGATTTTCAGCAGTTTTTACCCGGCAAAATCATAAATTTACATTATAATGATTGTTGCTTAGTATTCATTATGAATTTTAAGTCTTTATTCTTTTTTATGATGGCTTCACCGCTAATTTAAAAGTAGATTTTTTTGAGAGCTTTTGCTAAATTATTCCTAACGTTTAAAAGTAATTGAAAGAGTATATGGAATAATAATTTCGTTTAAATGCCCACTCTTCCCTTTTGATGGTACGTACTATCCGTACTGAATATTTTCCAGATTTATTGTGTTTTAGAATGAAAAGTTGATAATAACAAAAAATATAATGGATCTATTATCGAATAATTTGTGAATATCTACAATAACGCCTACTCTATACATTCAATTCGTTTAGCAATATATCCCGTGATGTACTCGGTAATACAGGAATAACACGCCAAAAGTGCATCAGGAAGATCAGACGCGGTAAATGAACTATCTGGCTCCGTGCCAGCTTTGTGAAATTTTAACACCGCAACGAGCAATACTCGTATTACATACAAAGGGCATGATGAAGATAAACAGCTTTGTCTCGTGCCAAAGTATTCATTGTAGTCGATAATATGGGCGACCTGGATAATTTATGAGGTACGTACCCCTTTCTTGTACTGAGTTTAGTGTTATGCATTAAATTATTTATCGATTCCTGATGAGAGCACAGCGGTAAATTTATATTTACTTCATGTAGTATGTGTATTATAATGAAATAGATATTTTATTTGACACCGTGATATGCTATGTGAATTTGGTAGGACGTAGGTATTTGTTAAGAGGTAATTGCTGTGATTTGCATTTAATTCAGACCGCGGCTTTGCAGTTGATTTGGGATAAAGAGGTTTTATCATGCAGTAAATACGTTTTCAATGTACGTCCAGTATTCTGTGCAATGAAACAGATGCATGTATATTGCATATAGAACAGCTTTTGAATACATAGGTACTATTTTAATTCAACACGATTTATTTTCCACAAATATGTTGAAAGTTTTTTGAAAAAAGGTTCTGTTGAATAAGATATACTTTTTAAAATTCATACTGTATAAATTTAATTAAACTAAAGTATGAGTTGTCATCTAAATATAAGATTAAAAAACAAATCTGACAAACTGTTCGCCCACAAATGCCACAGCATTCAACTTCACTACGTCATAACTATAAAACAAATTCCTAGACCTTCCCATTAACGAAAGATACGCACTCGCAAACAGTTGTTCGTTAAATAAAATAAACAACGGCTAAAACAAGGGAATTAGACCTGCCCCGTTTCGTAAATGTCTCTAAGGACTGAGCACACGCACGGGTATCACGCAACAGGTGCATGGAATTATCATTTCGCCCTGTGTACATGTGTCATTGACCTAGTTTTATTAATTAATTGAATAATCATAATGTAAAGAATATAAATGCCATCATAGGATGATCTTGAAGTGCAGTGTGTTACTAATCTTATCACGCTCAAACCAAACAAGAGCGGAAGAGAATTCCTTAAATATAATTGACATTCGAGCAATATGCCTGATGAAATAAACAATAAATAATAAGTTCTAATAGAATAAATAATCCTTTCCTTTCATCTTACATTACATCATATAATATTAGTAAAGATTTAAGCTATTTTTTGCTAGATGTTACTGAATAGTGTACAAGTGAACCCGCGAGCTAGTGCCAAATATCATGGACATTATTAGTTCATCGTATTAATAAAAGTTATATATATGGTCTATTAATAAAACACCCGCATAATACAATGTGACACGTTCCTTAAAACATTATACCTTATGTTAATATTTATTGTACTAAGTTTATATTGCGAGAATTTCTTAGACGAAAACAGTCGTGAAAGTGATGTTTAGAAATGATTAATGACAGGGCTGTCGGGCTAAAATGTTTCATATTGCTAAGTATAAAATATGTACAGACTACAGGGTCTATATAAAATTATTCGTGGAACTGGGAGAAACGGTTTGTAAATGTCAGGAATGAGATGTAAATGCACACATTTTTGGGCCTCTTAAATGTTCAGTGTAATGATTTATTTTTTATATCCAATTAGACCTTTCCAAAGAATATCTTCTGAAGTATAATTCTACCTCACTAATGATGATTAAAAAGGAAAAATCACTTTAAATGTTCTAAGCCATTATATTAACCCAACAATGAACGTTTAATACCTTTTGTTGTCATAACTTTTCTACCCTTATTACTAAAGATTGAATTACTAAAATTCCAGCAACAGAAATTAACATTATCCCTAAAAAGCCTTCACCTAAAACTTTTGAATGAATGAAAATCTGAAACTTCACGGGTATTTAATGTACCAGGAAAATATGCTCAGACATTTTAGACAAATTACTGCTTCCGTTATAGAAAATTACCAACCGTGTAAAATGAACCTCAATTAATTAGATTTTTCATGTTTTATTTTCAAATAGTCTAGTACATACTCGTACGTTCTTAAATTTTTGTCTCTCCTTGATTAGACTTATTGTAGTGATTAATTTGAAAAATTGTGAACAAGTGTTCTTTACACCGTTGAAATATAGCTTTATTATAATTAAAGAATGTTACTCTATTATTAAATAAGAAAAAAACTCAACAATAATGTAAAATTATCTATATATTATGCTCTTAAAAGGCAAAAGTAAGGGTTTTTCTAAACACTTATGGGATTCTAATAATTTCTTATGATGTAAATAAAAAGCAATGAAAAAAAAAACGAAGTCCTTATATCAGAAGATAAGAACAACTTTACTTGAAAATCTAGTTGCTACAAAATTTGGTATCTCTTTAAGAAAGAAGACACTCATAAAATATTCATAGAATCACACGCTTGTCTGGTGTAAAATGAATAAAAATATCATTTCAGTTACATCTTTATTCGCCCATTCACATTGAAAATGGATATAATATCCTACACTATTTTCTTGTTATTCACGCTCGTCCTACATTTTTCATTCTATGATAAAAAAATCTCTTTCATTACGTCCATAAGAGTTAACTGCAAGTCACGATTTTTAATGAACCTATTAATAAACGTGAAAAACTCAAATGCGAACAACTTCCGAGGTGTAACAGTATTTCATGTAAGGCTCTAAAGAAACCAAGTCTTTGACTCACCCAGCGTGCGGAAAACAATAGGCCGACTTCTGTACTTATGCCCACCCCACAGCGCGGCGACCGTCACTTGATATTGGGTGTCGGCCTCCAAGCCGCTTAGAATTACTGCATCCGAGTTACCAGCCACTTCAAGCACCACTCTGTAACTAATCGACGATGAGTCAATTTCATAATCAATCAAGTGCATTAAAATAATATTTTTAAAATACCCATTGTATACAAATATATGTACAATAGATAAAGCTTCTCCCCGACTTCTTTATGTTTCATTCAATGACATTTTTGTTAAATCGCGCGAATTAAATCTTAATTGATATAAAATTTTTAATTCTAACAACATCTATTTGAGTTTTCATTTAAAACGGTTTATTAAGGAACAACGAACATGTGTTAGTCATAAATAGGAACATTATTTGTTTCAATAACGTCAAGCTATTTTAAATGTCTCTCGCTATAACACGTTTTCAGATCTCAAAGCGGGTCCTTTTTTGTTGAAATTCACCTTTGATTCTTACTCTGCTAGTTGTTTCATTTTCTCTTTGCAAAAGGTATGGCGTATAAATTTATAAGGTTTCAACTGCTGTATGAGAAAATACGAGTGATATTTTTCGCTTTATATCATTCGCTTGGATTTCCTACATGGTAGAGGATTTGTTTTAACATGAATTTATTTGTTTGATATTTTTAATATAAAATTTTATTGTGAAGGTATTAAAAGTAGGTAATCAATTATGATATTTGCTAAGTATATTGTGTTAGTATATTTATACGTTGAAACCACTAATTGATTATTATTAAAACAGTATAATGTTGTTGTACTTCCATTATCTAGAACTCTGATAGATGCTATAACTTCCCCTTTTGCTTGTAAATTAGCTTGAATATTTATTAGTTTGCAAGAAAACCATTAAATGTTCTAGAGCGTATAAAATAAATCTGTACTCCAATAAGTTTTGTATGTAATTCAAGTGTTGAAAGGCGAAAATCTGTTCAAAAATTCGTCATATAATATATTATATACGATTGGTCAGAAAAGGTAATGGGTTTCCATTATTTCATAAAAAATGGACAGCTGAAACAAGGGTTGCTTTAATGCATGTTAACATGGAATTATGTATTTTCTGAAAGCCTAGTCAATTTCAATTTTTTAAAATAAATATTAAAAAGTACCCGGGTTTGTAATACATAAAAGGAGTCTTTCACATATTACTATTTAGCACTATGTAACAGTTTATTTAAACTATATTATTATATATACAATTCATAAAAGCTTTGAGTATACCCTGTGCAACTTACAGAAATAACAAACATTAAGACTTATATCCATAGTCTTAAAAATTAGCCAAGAATCTATTTGATATAATTTAAGTATTTTCTATGTTTTCTACTTCTTTTTATAAGATAATATAATTCTTATTGGGTAATTTTCCTTAATGGGAAAGTATGTATTTAACTGTCTGCTGCTATTTGTTTTTTTATGAGATGAAGGTATTTAAAACTTTTGTTATTCATTAAAGCATCACACCGAAAGGGAAGAGATACCTTTTCATTCCACATCGGATAATCACATTCACTTTACACATGATCTATTTTCATTTATTTATTTATTTATTTATTACTAGCTATCCGCCCGCGGCTATGCCCGCGTAGTCGCAGGAAACTTAGAGGGTTTTTCTCGCATGTTCCCGTTCCCGTGGGATTTCCGGGATAAAAACTATCCTATGTCCGTCTCGTGGGTCCTACCTACCTCTGCACAAATTTTCAGCCAAATTGGTTAATCCGTTCTTCAGTTATAAATAGTGTAACTAACACCACTTTCTTTTATATATATAGACAAACAAGTTTTCCACCCGTTGTCAAAGAAAATGCCCATGGAAATGAGATATTTCACCGCGGTAAAAAATAGCCTACGTTTAGCCTCCTAGCCATCTCCAGTAAAGAAAATAATATCACAAAATTAATGCTTGATGAAATAAAATCAAAGAAACATACACTTCTGAAGTCATTATATTAGTAACTATTTATAGACGATCAAGTTAATCTATTACATCCAACATCACATTTTCAAAGCAACATGGATATAACCCACGCATTTGTCAATAATTAGAACAATAAAAAATAAATTGATAAGCATACAAAGTTTGAATGATATCTGTCTTTGACGTAGATCAGAACCGAGTCGGTTACATATAAACATACAGGTGAAGCTAATAAAAGCGTGTTTAAAATCTCCACAATTCGATTACAATAAATTCTACTCGATTGAAGTGGAACATAAAGCAATTACACGTTCATGCATAAATGTATTAACGACTTGAGAACTTCAGCTCCGACCGAAGAGATTTATGTTACGCCCACCTGCAGAATTACGGTCAGAGTAACATATGCACGAAATATCAAGCATTAACTGCTGCAATATAAAGAACATAAATATATACAAATACAAAGTAAATAAAGACTATTTTTATGTTATTTAGCGTGAAAACGTTATTAGTTGATGGAGGATTAATATGCATCTTTTAGTATAATTTAAATGGATCAGTATGAACCGCTTAACGTATGAAATATTAATAATATGGGCAGTGGTTTGAGATTAAATTTGTATCGAATTTCAAATACTCTTCAATTGATATTTATGTGAGATAAAAACATCGTAGTTATTTATTTTCTGAATTAATAAAAATTATAAACAAAGTATTGTGTCCTTATGCTTTACACATCGATATTCAAGTCATTTGATAATGGCTGTGGCAGGTGTCCATCATGAAAATTTGTAAATCTCATTAAACAAGTACTTTTTTACGTCATCTTATACTCGTGATCAGTGCATCTTACCTCGCGTCAGAGGGCTTGTAAGTGACGTCATACTTTTCCACCAACTCCGCTGTTGTAGACCAAGACACTCTCACCGTCGTGGGATTCAGGAAGGTCACTGTTATATTCTCAGGCACCCCAGGGCCCATCGAACCTATGAAAAATATGTTTATAAATTTCTACATAAAATTATGTGATTCTCTAGTATTTCATAATTTACATGAGGAAATGTTTTCACTTTGATATATTTTGTTTATTCATAATTATAGTAAATGAATGAAGAAGTTAAACGTCATGGATAATCCATTGCAATATATTTGAATGTAAAATGTTAAAGAAATTTTGGAATAAATACAATTTCGGGTACTATTATTTGTGACGATACAGGCCAGTAGGCCTGTAGTTTGGAGTACCAAACACTGTAGCATACAGTAATTTTACGGCGGTTTTCTCTAAAGTGGTGTTACCTTCCCGGTGCGAACTGTATCGTGCCATAGTGAGCCCACATTGAAGGATTTATAGGTAAAGATAAATATATATCTACAATAATAAATAATAATTACTCCTGACCTATAATGCCTATAATATACTCTTTAGCTATAATTAGAGCTTCCGTGTCAGGTAGCGGAACGTATTTAATCGGACATCTTCAAAATGCTGAACCGAGAAACTACACAGAAAACTAACACAAAGTTCGTTAAAATTTTAATCAAGCTTAAGATTAACTTAGCCATTAAACAAGTTGAATACTTTAAAACTTACGCCTTGAAGAATATTTTACATAGGAGTAACAAAGTTGGAGGCAGAGATGACAATTTTTGAGTTCTTAATATAACTACCTAATAAGAATCATTTGCTAAAAGCGCCTCAGTTATATAGTTTATTTTAAAACAAGAGATAAATGAGATGCGTTACAAATTTTACAAATAATACTTATTATTATTGTATACTAGCTGCGCCCCGCGGTTCACCCGCGTAAGTCTGTATCCCGTAGGAATATCGGGATAAAAAGTTTCCTATATGTTATTCCAGTTGTCCAGCTATCTACGTACCTAATTTCATTGCAATCGGTTCAGTAGTTTTTGCGTGAAAGAGCAACAAACACACACACACAACCTTACAAACTTTCGCATTTATAATATTAGTAGGATTTTGTATATAGTTATGAAATACTATCAACGCCACGCGGTTGTGAAACCCCGCACATGCCGAATCCGCGGTCAATATATAGCCAAATTGCATTATGAACTAGATAACCTAAGTAGATAACAGCCAACCCTCATCGAACTCCGTTCAGTGGGTTTGAAACGCGTGAAAACTAACAAACATACATCTATCCTCACAAAGATTCGCGTTTGTTATATAGAAGTAAAATTTATTCAATAAAACAGTGTTATTTTTTTGTAAAATCTATTTTGTAATAGAAAGGATCTCAGGGGCAGTTCACATGCAAATGACTCGCAAGATTCAAGTGAATGCGAACAAGAGGTTGCAAAGGTCGCCAGATATGGAAAATTGTCGGTTACCCGTCCGCGATATTGTTAATATTTAATATGCAAATATGCCGTTGTTTTACGTTTACTATTCTAAAAGTGGGACATGTTGACATAACCTTTACTGTTTGCTAATGTATACTGTAGGAGTGTCATATGAAAAACTGGGTTTTAAGCAGTGTTTTTTTAAACGATAAAGGTATACGCATTAGACACATAATGCTTTTCTATAAAAAAGGTTACTGACGTCCCTAGGGGAGATACTATTCCAGATTCTACACTGGGATCAAATGAGTGTTAAACATAAAAAGAATCATGCCATTCGGTTAAAAATGTATGAAAATAGAAACAAGATACTACTTTGTCATAAAATATAAATAAAGAACAATAAATATCAGGACTTAGAGATTAACATGGAAACGAAACCGTTGATTGATCATGCTCCCTATCTCTGAAGAGATATTTGTTGAAGCGATCATGGCTATTTCAACAAAAGGATAATAATTTTTTTCATCATTTAATTATTTTTCCGCTTTTTTATAAAATACCTATATTACTGAAGCATTTCGAGTAAACAAAGTAGAAATATAACTTAATACTAAAGAATAATCAAATAAAATAAACAAAAAATCATAAATAAAATAAAAATACGACACGGCGATTTTTATTTCCAACATCATATGAAGAACACACGCTAAAAACCACTTATCACCACTACGAATTCATGGTTCATTTATTTAGCATATAATCCGATTTGTAATAATCCAGCTTAACCGTTCCCTGTTGTAAATATCTATGTCGCAATTGATAAATTCCGTCATAGCTCGTTTATCACAGGTGAAGACAGATTTAATCACGTTTCAAATTTATTTCATTGTTATAAATGGAATATGAATACATGACTAGAAATCTTTCAGACTTGTTGTAAATATAATATCCTTACATATTGTTTCTAACTACTGTATTTCAATTTCTTGGATATGTAATATAATATTTTTTTATAGCAGAGAAGACATATCGAATTAAAATATGTTCGAAGTATTTATAACTTACTATTTCTTGAAACTAAAACCAAGTACACAAATAAATGTTTGCGAGAATTGTTTTTGTTGGATATTGTTTTAATTTTGTTCAAATTATTTGTGCTATTTTTCTTAACAATGCTATGTGTCATAAATTATTAATTTTCAATAAGGATTAAAGACAAAGAAAGAAGCAGTACAAGCCTTCAAAAGTATTTCTACGAAATTTGATATTTCCTATACATGTTTTAATAAGGTGTTTCATTTACTTCTTAAATGTAAACATATCACTACTCCCAGGACTATTCCTTAAGCACATGCTCATTTAATACATTTACCCGTATTTTAAATCAACACCACAATATATTTACGCGAAACTAGCTACATTTAATTTAAAAACAATTATACTATAAGGCACACGATCACACAATATCATAAGTTACAAAGCATAGCTGCCGCTTCATTGTTCAAACCACTCCACACAATGCAGTAGCTATTGAAAGGAATCAATAGATTGACACGATTTCTGTGTAAATGAATATTCCGCGTGCGAACACGATGATATGCTTTGTTCCACTGCAGTTTTATAATTTAATTTAATAGAAAATTATTGTTTTAGCTAGCTATATTAGATATTAAATATATTAGAGAATATTTTATGAAATCGTATTATATAATCCGTAATTTATTAATTAGTGAGACGTTTAGTGAATGCATTGCAAGATACAAAATGCTGAATACCATTGCATTTAGCTATAAAACGCATGAATGAAGAACACTAAATATTTAAAAAAACCTTATTTATTTCAGGCGAGAATAGAGAAATAATGTTTAATATTTATAATAGGGATCCGCCTGTGTATGTGTAATTTTGGTATTTCGTTTCTTCCTGTCAAATATCACGTTTTTTATTGTTATAGACGTAATATTTCCTTATTGAAAAATCAAATGATTCTGTCCGATTAATTCAAAAAATCTGTCGATGATTAAAACACAATAATAAATATAACTCAAATTTTGGCACTGATGGTATTGAAATTTTTGATCTCTTAATATAAATTTACAAATGTATCCCTTGTTAAATAAAATAACAAATTTATCTACTCTTTAATCCGTAACAAAACCCATGACAATTTTCTGTAGCATTTACCAGCGTAACACGTAAGTACTTACCAGCGTGTGCGAATCGAAGAAGGAAAGAGAACACAAGAGCGACGGCGGCGGACTGCGCGAGCGGCGCTCGCCGCATGTCGCGCCCACGCGGCCGCTCATGCCATGCCGCTTCTAGAACATAACAACAATTAGTACCCCAATCACTACAGGCAATTAATTAAGATTAGAATACATAATTTTTAGAATTAAGTTGTGTATACTTTTAATTATTTAAGAGTTTAGGTCGACTTGTGGGCCTCCTGATAGATGAGTTCCATCTTCAGATTCCTCTCAAGACGTGTTGCCGAGTTTTAAATATTTAACTTATCTCATGCATTAAACAATTGATTGCTCCAAGAGAAATTGAGTCATTTTATTTAAAAACAAATATAGAAACTAGTTTTAACCACTTATGTCTCAAAAACTATAGTACTATAGTAAACATATTATCTCCAGCCGCACTAAGCCTTCCCCCATAATACAGCACGGTGCAAAAACTCTACGGAATTGTTAATTGTTTATTCTATTATTGATGTCATAGTACTAGAACCATGTCGCTTTATGTTGCACATAATATTATGATTCTATTGTACGTTTCGTTTGTAGTTATTATTTTATGGTTCCGTTCAAGATATACATCTCACTTTACTACTGTACTTACTTCTGATACTAATGATAATTCTGTCATATGTTATCTTAACGAAGAAAACTTTGGTAAAGTTTTTATCTCGGAAATCCTGGTACGTTTTCCTTTTTCTAACTTACTTAATTTTATTTACTTTTTTTCTACTAAAACTGCACAGGCGAGGCCGAGGGTAGTAAGCTAGTTTAAAAGCATATCTTGATATTTGTATATTGCTTAATACGCTGAAGCGTAGTTTCAAAGTGAACATCTATGGTAGAACTACGTTATTCCACGATACATAATAACGTATATAGAACGTTATTTCATGGAATTTTCAGTACACTACGTCAAAAGCAACGATGTAAACATTTAGTAACTACATATGGGAATACTAGTGGCTCTAAATACAAATAAAGCACCGAATATACAAGCGATGTTTAAACAAGGCGAAGCGCTATTTATTTTATTTCGCGTTGTTGATAATGTTTCTGTGAGGCATAAATAATTAAATGGTTTTTTGAATGCACAGGGACTTACTATGAATGTCTTTTCCATTTTAGATCTTTTTACTACCAACATTGTAAATGTAGTCAACATTAACAATGTTGTTTTTTTTTCAATCCTAAAAAACGCAAAAATTTTATATTGCACGGGATTTTTTAATCTCAATCCATTAAAAAACAAATGAACAACGCAATCGCTTAAATGAGTAAAGTTAAACGGTAACAAAAAATAAAAACGGAAAACCGTCTGCGATAATTTCGAAGAACTAAAAATCCCTAAAGAGTAGTAAAACATTATTTAGCTCGCCACCTTTCATCTGAAATTCAACACTCAATTACAATTCCAGATGGGAACTTCAAAAAACTTGAGTTCAAAAGCGGTAGTAACAGCATATTAATGACGCATCGCAAGGCGTAAAGCCTCTTATAATGAGAGCTCTTCAAGTGTTCCGCATCCGTAGCCACAGAGACCGCTCCTCTTTATAGCGAAACTTTCCTAACTTCCTTTTTATTTACTGTTACATTTAGCATTATGTTTACACAGATATGTTCGCATAAAACAATTCTGATGTTGCACCGAAGCGTGAATTGTAACTGAAGAATATTATTTGGTTTTCTTATTTTTCTCTCTAGAACGTAGTACAGAATATTTGTTGGAACTATTCAATTGTATGGTGATATTTATTGCTTGTTGCCGAAACGATTATTGTTGAAACTCTTGTGTTTTAATTAAAACAAAGAACAGAACAATCAATGTCATCATATAGTTATTGTAGAACCTTGATGACCAAATTATATAAAATAAATAGCAAGTTATTTCCATTACATAAAAAGGAAATTCTTAATTATAATATCCCTACTTCAAACACGAGTAATTGTCTATTTAGCCATAGTTATTCATTATTGCTAATCTGTTCTCAAGGGGTCCTAATGAAAAAGGTAGGATTGCTCAATGTCACAAGTCCTTAAGTTCGTATTAAGACGATTTTGTTTCGTAATAAGCCTCTTAGTCATAATGGCTCACAGACTTTTCACTTACGAGATTTATGTTCTTATTAATTTCGCATGTCTAATGTGTAGAAGATATACAAGCACATAAATATGAAATGTAAGTATTTGAAGCACGTACGCTATTTATCAGTGTTAAATCATTACTAATATTATAAATGTGAATGTGATGTCTATTAACTTTTGTTTTCACGTCGCTGCGTTTATTTTTATTTGTTAATTATGATGTGATTATTATGTCTGGAGATAGTTAGAAGGTGAGAGAGTGATATAGGCTACTTTTCCCGTCGAATATGGAAAGCCTATTGTTATATATTTAAGTTTTCAAACACAAAGAGCAAAAAGTTGCGTTCATTTTTAGTCAAGGATTTAATTTAACGCATGACATTCTGTCTCTCATGTTCCTTTGTACAACGGTTTGTTTGCTAGACGTAAAATTTTAACAAAAAATTTGTATGAACGGTTACGATATTTTTTTTATTTTACGTTTTATAATTTAGTGCAAAAAGGTTTATTTAATATATTACATACATAGGTATATATATTAAAAATAGAGATATATATTTAAGAAACCAAATGTTTGAGATAAACTTTGGATATTTCATTAAGCAAGGGTTTCGAAATAGAATAAATAAAACATAACATAATCTGAATGAACTTTACTTTATATATCTACACTTTTCATTTGGTAATAAATTCACAAAAGGAAATACCTTCTCTTTATATCGAAATATATAAAATATTAATTGCCTTCTTACCTTTGCACACCATATGCAGTTTCATTCAACTAAAAAGATAGGAAAAGTTTATTTTATGACACTTTCTATAGATGACTAGCCGAGCGGAGCCGGGGCGTGCAGATAGTATTTTATAAATTCCAGCAAATAAACAATATTCTTATCGGGCAACTAAACTTTTACAGTAATAACCCTTATTATTCACGTCTGGAACCGCTCCCAACTTATGAAACTAAAATGCAGTTAGAGATAAGACCAAGTCATCCGAGACCAGAGGTCAATTTAAACAAATCGTCTGAATTTCGCTATTTATCTAGCGAATAACTAACTGTGCAACTTTAGAGATGTATTATTTGATTGTGGACCTTCCCAGACTAGTTAGCTTCTTTCAATAGAGCTTCACGAATTTAACATCACACAATTTTATTTTGAAACTATCTATATAATCATGAAAATAATTATTGGAACCATTCACAATTATAAAATGAAGAATTCAAAATTCAATATAATTTTGAATTCTTCATTTTATTACTTTTGCACAAGTTTCTACCATTTATTCACTTGCATTAATTAATATTTAAAATAATGACGAAGCTGTTTCCCACAACGGTTGTGCGTAATTTAATTCTAGGATGCATGAATGTAAGTTACAAATGGAAATGAATGGAGCTTTAATTTCCATTAATTACGTGAACTGCTTTTTGCTTTTCAATTTTGTTGCGGACACCTCCCTCTCTTTCCCCTCCTTCCTCAAAGTGAGATGAACTAAGATTCTACTCTCGACCCCCTCTTCCCTTGAATGGCTCACGTATTTAATAGATGCCTCATTAAGAAGCAAT
The DNA here is from genome assembly GCF_012273895.1 of Zerene cesonia. Classification (NCBI taxonomy): domain Eukaryota; kingdom Metazoa; phylum Arthropoda; class Insecta; order Lepidoptera; family Pieridae; genus Zerene; species Zerene cesonia. The sequence goes on along the minus strand of NC_052113.1, from coordinate 3,871,622 downwards.
ATTTTTATGTAAATGATTTTAATCAAATATTGCCTTCGGATGGCATTTTAGGTAAACTGTGGATTATTATGTATACACTGCGATTTGAGAGCATTAGGAAGCCCCTTATGTACACATGAGAACCACTTATTGATTTTACTAGTTCACAGTCAACTTGTTAATATCATTAGGCACTTACAACCTTTCAATTACAAGAAACCAATTGAATCTCGAATGAAATTCTCAGTAAACGCTTGTACCTCATTACTCGTTTCTTGTTTATTGCGGAAAATGTATAAAATGGGAATGATTGAAGAAGCGTGTAGTTTTATACTTTGTATCAATAAGGTAGGTAAGGAGTATTTATTAAATACTTTGACATACTTTAAAATAATTGCATAATCAATCTCATATCATCATTATCAACCTGGAAATAGAACAAAATTGTTCTTCTATGAAAAAAGGTCATCGAAATTCCTAAAGAGGGACGTACCATTCCAAATTCGTAATGAGTTCGTTATAATTTTCGTGTCACAAGAATTATTGTTTGGTGACTACCTCCACTTATTTCTCCGCAGATGGTATGTTAAGTATTTTTCCTGATGTTGGCAGTATTGGTTGATCATGTCTTCTAGTCTTTCTAAGTCTTCATCTAAGTATGTTCCACATGGGGCTTAAATTTTAATAATAGGATGTTTGAGAAAGTTTTAAATCACCTTTTCTATTTAAATCTGGATGTTGTTTAATTGCAATAGCCTCACGCAGGTCTTGGAAAAATTCTATGGCATACGGCAAGGATTGCGACGGGTCAAATCGTATGAAATATTTGTTGCCCAATGTTCACATGCTGCAGACACTTAGAGACACCTATGCTATTATTGATATCCGCAATTTGTTCCTACAGTCGGCCAGTACCAATGCTTCTTTTGGCCAATTAAGGAGAAAGTGAATTATTTCTAAATGTATATAAAACGCTCACGTAAAATCAAACACAAGAAAAACTAATTGTGAAATAAAAAATATGTACATTATAAAACTGAATGGGACACATAACGGGGGAACGAAATAAAAATGCAAAATTCACGGCTTAATAATTAACTGTGTCAACTGTATAACGACGTTTGTTTTAAAATTTTCTTTGTAAAGAACCAACTTTTTATTCAAGATACACTTAAACCGGTCAAGGCGGAGGGCAAAATCCTCTTTATTGTATCACGTATTCAAATTTTCCTCACTTCTGCTTTTTACTTATTTTTCGTCTGGATTTTGGTTTTCGGAAATTGAAAATGTAAAATCTATTACGGCGATTGAATAAAATTATATTTATCTGTTGTTCTGCATCTTTTCAATGAAAACCCCCGTTTTTGTCTCTAGTTTTAAATGTATTAAAGATTTTGATAGATTTTTATTCGAAATGCGGTGTGTCCAAAATACCGCGTCCAATCTATGATTAGTTCAATCTTTAAAGTATTAAATTCTCTTTAAATATATATACATAAAAATCAATAAATATATAAAACATCTTATTCGCGTATACAATCCAAACTAATTTCTTATATAAACTTGACCTTCAAAACTTCCTACACGAACTTCGCCCTGGTCTGTTTTAGTTGAATTAGTGGCATCAAGGAAGATCTTAATTTGTTGTTTAAATAAAAGACATTATTGTTTTCGCAGGAAGTTTCACATTAATGTAGTCTTAGTAATTATTTCGGAGTGATATCTTAATGTATTTGATTAAAATTACTTCTTACTTTTTTATTTAAATTTATTTTTATACTAACGTTTTGAGAAATGAATAAACTTACTCAGTTTCATACTCGATATCATTGAATTGAAATGCGTAAATGAATAATGCTATGTTCCAAGAATACTATTAAAATATTTGTAGGTATGAACGAATTATAGCAGGCACGACAGTTTTACATACAAATTACCCAACTCTGAAACCTGAATATAATACTCAAAGGTGCTCAAATTAAATCTATAAGGGTAAAGATACACTATATTAAACGAACTTTTCTCCACCGCGTTCCATTTTTCTTTACAGTCCAATTGAATGAAATGCTTTATAATATCCTTACAATACTCAAAGGGCAAATTGAGTTCTTACGATTATTGATTCCATTGAAATTCAAACAGTATGTGAAGCGAATCATTGAGTGAATGGGTGTGACAATAAAAGTCCCAGACGTCGAGATTTTTACGTAAACATAAAAGCCTGGCGCTGTATGGAATACTAACAATATAATAGACTGGGAAAACCTTATATCAGATAAGCTCACTTAGAATTTATTTCTGCCAATATGAGTGGATAATTTTGTATAAAATTCAATTATAGTGGGAATATAACAATAATAGCAACCCGGTTAGTCAAATAATTTCCTTAATACCATATCTGAGACTAGTAGAAGTATAACTTCTCCAAGTTAGATTTTTGTCTAGTTTTAAGCACGTTTAATCACTGCACCGCATTAATAAAAAAATCAGACAGAACACGACTTTAATTAATTTTGATTTAAAACAACAACAACCTCGTTACATTTATTTCTCATAACAATACAAAAATATAATAATTTCTAAATAAAATTAATTTAGCTCGTATTAGGTGCTTTAGCATTTAAATTAACCACACAATAAATAAGTAGGTACATCGTACAGCTCTCAATTCCGAAGTTAATTAGGAATGAAACGGCTCAACTTGGAACAAGTTTAACAATGTTGGTAGCATTTGTTGGAATACACTTTTCAATTAATCCTGCGTCATACTCAGGTCACGGGTTTTGTTTATACTTTTTGGCATATTACAAATAATTAACATATTTTCAACATACTAATAAAATATTAGTACTCGTTATCGTTCTAAAACGGACAAAAAAGACTCATCTAAATCTCATTTTTACTTTTACATGACACATTAAACATGATATTATGATTATGTAAATTTTACGCACATAAAAATCTATCCTACACAGCAGCAGGTGTTAGAATATTAGACCCATGTCAATTACAAGTCACTCTTGGAATATATAAGGGATAAATTATGATGCGAAGGCGTTAAATGACATTTTATGAAAAAACATGTGTAAGAGGTATCAAGATTGAACTTCCTTCAGAACATTAATTGCTTAGCATGTGTAGGTCATACATCACGGTCTTTCAATTACAAGCTTCCCAGCACCCCGGGAGTCCATCTATCTTAATTAAAGCCACTAAATTATCCTACGTTAATTCTGTTTATTCATTACTCAGAAACTTAGTACCGGTCAATAAGAGTAAAAAATTCTTTTACATTCTGTACAAAAATATAAATAATTCTTTCAAAGAGATTTAATTGGAAGTTAGGAAACTATGTTGTGTTTTTGTTAACAAAGAAAGCTTTTTCAGAAGTTTTTGCGTATTCAGGAGCATTGGTACTTAGACAGAATTGTTAAATGAAGTCATTAGACTTCCTTCGTTTGTATTTATATTAACATTTTGTTGGGTACATATTTTATTTACTTGTAAAAATACAGATGTCTAATATTATGCATTATGTAGTTATAAAGAACAGAAATAGAATCCTTAATTAATTGCATCTTTATTCATTCTTGATATTGTTTTACTAATTCTAATTATATTATGATATAATAGTCAATAACAAACGGCAACATGCTTAACATAAGGTGAATAGATTATATTTTAACAACATACGAAAGGACAAAGAATTACATTATTTGTACGAGGCCAATTTTGTAGGGTCTTATTACATTCCAGTAAGAAACACATATTGCTGTATCGGTATAGATAGATAATTTCAAGTCAACAAAGGTTTTATTAAAGGAAAGGAACAAAACATAGTGTAATAACAATATATGTATGTACATGTAAAAACACAATTTAATATTTTTCAGTAACCTATGTCATAGAACCTCGTTTGAAAAGAGTTTTAAAATGACATAATATAATGTCCTTACCTAGCCTAAATTATAACTATTAAAAACCTGAAGAGAGTATTTTACCGCGAAAAACAAAATAGATTTAAAATATAAATCGAAGTTTAAATAAAGATACTGTTAACCTAACATGTCAAATCGAACCATACAAATATTATGTATTGCAAAATAACATCGGAACGTGTGAAGGAAATTGTAATTGGAAACACATCACGTGGAAGTAAATTGTGTAAACATTCCTCAACTTGGATTGAGACCAAACAAAGCTCCAACCAGCCAATTTCGCAGGGCTACCACGTTTTCTAAACTAAAGTTATAAAGAGAAGGAACTGAACTTTTTTGTTTGTTTATTTGTTACGATTTCACTTAAACTGGTAGATACATCGTTGCAAAGTAAAAATGGGCTATATCTCATAATGTCTAACTTTTACCTGATATAGAATTGTAAGACATTTTGAAGGTAGGAATTTTAAAAAATAAATCATTCACAAATTTAATATAAGGCAATATAATTCCCCATAATTCAAACTAAAAATATTATAAAAATTAAAGATATGGCAATTTTTTATAAAGAATTTTACAAAATTGGATGATAGTCGCAACCCTACAAGAGCTTAGTGGACCGTTGGAACTAACAGAGTCTATAGTGATAACCACCAGGTTAATAGATTCGTCAGTTTTGTATATATTTCTATTTTAGATTAATTTGTCTTTTGATGGTCTTTAACTCCCTTTGCCGAGCAACAAATAAGGCACCTCGTTAACACTACTTTTACTCGTAGGTAAACTATCATCATCATCATCATCATCATCACCAGCCCACATATGTTCCCACTGCTGGGACACAGGCCTCCTATGTGGGTTTAGGTCATAATCCACCACGCTGGCCAAGTGCTGGTTGGCAGATGTCACTATCACACATGCACTGAATTATAATTAAAAATAAATATTAATATTAAGTATCAATCATCAATCTTAATTAATAAATTGCGTTGTATATACTTAATAATATTATTTCAGTATGCGTTTAGCTATATTTTTTGTTCTTAACTATTATTTCCTAATTCTTCTCCATAGGAATAACTTTGGTATTTTAGGAATTTAGGAGCAAAATGGCTTAAATGATTATCCGTCACTACTTTATTTCAATAAATTATGCAGGCACATTTTTTTTTACTCTTTGTGATAATTCTTATGAATTGAAAATTTTAAATAATCAATGAAACCCTAATCTAATAAGGCATCAAATTCAATAGAATATAAGCAAATAATTGAGGCAATAACTAACTCAACAAACTCGTGCAATATAGCTGAACTACTGAGATAAACAAACCCGACACTATACGGCCAAATCCCGTCACGGCTGCGAGTATAGGGAAAGCTTTATTTAAAATATGGATTCCGTCGACGACTGTCCAAGTAAATCCCTTTATATCTGGGAACGAATATATCACAGGTTACCCAAGGTTTATATTTCAGTTGAATTCAAAAATACCAAATAACTTCAGCAAATATCATTGCATTTACTGCATTTAACAAAGCATCTTTGCGATATACTCGTATAATCAAACTTTACATCCTTCAACTAAACATATATCTTATCTAAAACATGCTTTATCAATTTTCAGTATTTTCCTCTATTCATATCAACTTTATTGTGCTTTGTAACACGAATCGTATGGAGTGCTTGTAAGGGATTAGTCAATTGTCACATATTATATTATTTACCTCAAATATAGCTCAATGACGATTGAGCGAAACCAGGTCAAAAAGTTAATAATCGGCGTCTATTTCCACTGTAATCGATCGACTCCGACCCATTGCACTGAATACATTGTGACTTGTGTGATGCCCTAAAAATAATAAAACATTCTAAGGCTGGCTTAATATCAAACATGCATTCGTCACGCGAACTTTGGTATACGTAAAAGTTATCATATTTATTGAATTCGAAGAAACTTTATCGATGGAAAATGAAATTTTAGTGTACATTTTTAATGCGAATTCATCATAAACCCTAATAACATATTTATTTCTATTTTTATGCAAGCATGGAAATTCATAAATTTTAGACGAATATAATTGTAGACGTGTTTAAATTTAATGTTGTAAACCCATTTAAATAGCATTTGTATTATTGCATATAGCAGCAACATTTCTCCGTACATCCAATAGTAGGTTTCATGGAAATGTATCGAGGAAACCTTAGGAGACCAGTCTGAGTCAATGTAAATCTTTCAAAGATTTCCAGCTCTCGTTCTTTGATATTACAAAATATGGAAAAATGTCATTCAGTGTCCCTAGCGGAAGATACATAATATTTAAAATATAACGTTTGCAATATACGAAGATTTCCTTACGTTTACTTAGTATTCAAGTATTTGAATGTTTTAAATTTCGCACAAGTCGCACCGTTCAAAAATTAACCTTATTTTGCACGGGTAATTTAAGTTATTCATGTTTGATTACAATCTGTCGGATAATTATATTACATCATATCAGATAGTATCTATCAGTTCCAAAAAAAATACAATGTACCTACGTTGTTTCGAATTATCGTGGATCCAAATTTTCCATCATTAATTTAGATATCTCGTAAGTTGTGGAGTTACGGGCGAATTCAGTGGAATTGGAAGCAAACAGAGGAATAATTTAAATCGTAGCATACGAGAACTAGCTTATGGTTTACTAATACTCGTAAATATGGTCTGACGTAAATTCACTGACGTTTCTTTACTACTACAATTATATTGACGGCTAAATGCTTGCGTCACTAAGCACGTTGAAGTAAAAATAAAATATTACTATTGTATGTATATTTTTAGATCTCCAAGAAGTCTACAAGTTGCAAAACTTAATACAATGATTTTTGTTCGGTATAATTATTTTTTCAGCTTTTAATTTTCTATTTAACTTTGATGTAAATAAGTGCAGACTTGTTTTTTACCCGGAGAGGGAAATATTCATAAAAAAACAAGATACATACCTACGTTGTTTCGAATAATAAATATCTGGTATAGATCAAACCACCTAGAATTTCAGATAAACAAAAAACAAAAATTGACCCACATTTTTACATGACGTATACCAAACAGTCAATAAGATACCAACAAACCATATTAAAGTACAGATCCTAATAATTAAAAAGTCGCTGGAGCGTGAGTGATGTGATTGGGATTGAGTTGACGCTCTCGTCAGTGCCCTAGTGTGAAACTTAATTATTAATTATACGTCGGTGGCTAATGAAGTTGACAAGTATAGATTGGAAAATCGGATTATTTGCCTTGCGGTTTGTTCATTAAAAACTTTGTTATTAATTTTGTGTAATATGAAATTCGTTCTGTAAATGTAAAATGTAAATTCTGTCTCAGTAAATGGCAATGCAATATCGCTTCGTTTCGAATACTTATAAAATAAAAAAATGTTAATTGGTGCTTCAAATTCGATTATATAATATGGAATATATAATACTTATAGATAACATTACCTATATACCTAAAGTTTTAAACATAAATTTACATAATTCTTTCGTATATACTGAAATATATAAATTTGTCCAATATAAACAGTAATGACGGTGTTTCAGAATATAATTGATTTAATATGCCTAATCTATTTATGTTAAAAATGAATTGCTGTTCGTAAGCGTCACTAAAACTCAAGAATGACTAGACCTTTTTTGATAATTTTAAGTTTTCATGCATGCACACTAGTCCAGCGGAAATATGTCAAAAATGTTCTTTAGCGTTGTGAATTTTACCGGGTCAGCTAGTGAAGTAAATATATGATAAAAGTTTAGAATACGTTACTTTTATAAACCCTTGCCATTATATCTCTATAATAAAACGTGAGAGCTAATAAACGCTTAACTATATCATAAATATGATATTTGTGGTCAGGATAATATAATTTATGAGTTTTATAAGCTCATTATTGTTTTAAGCCTTAACCCGTTTTATTGAGCTATTATCATATTAATATCGTATAGGTTAATACAGTAATATATTGAATACCAGCAAAATTTATTAAAACAATTTAATGATCAAATTTTTTGCATATTTCCAATGAACTACGTAAAACTACTTTACGTAGTTTTATATATCAGTACATTCTTTCCACTTTGAAAAGTAATCATATTTATTCATTGAAATCACTAACTAAAACATGGAGTTTTGCCGTGAATACTAACATATTACTTCGCGAAATTTAATTTATTTGAATGTAAAATTTAGTTTTAAGCTTCTCTTTACCTATTATATTATTTAATTATAATATGTAATAGATAGAGAGAAGCTAGAAGGAAAATTCTGGATTTTAAGAACATCAATGATATGGAATTGTGTTCTGTATATCATCATTCATACCATATTCTTGCATTGAACATATAATTTGTATACAAATGAAAGTTGGGACGTCGTAGAAAAGTCGTACGAAACTGCATTGAAACCCCTCAGAAGTCCAGACACAAAAGGATTACAAATTCCATTAAAGTACAATATGGAATTAAACTAGCCTTGGTACTTGAGATGAAGATGTATTTATTATTAAAGGTACCGGACAAAACAGTTAGTTAAGATAGATTATAATGTAATAATATGTAGTTATGTTGTATAAGTATTAACAAATTTATAAGGGCATTGTATCATAAATAATTTTTTTTTTATGTCATAGCGGGCAGCTGAGCTGGTGGTTCGCCTGATGGTAAGCGATCACCACCGCCCATAAACATTCGTAAAGGTAGTACCTCCGTGAATGCGCTGCCCGCTTTTATGGGGTAAGGGAAAAGGAAAGGATTAACGACTGGAAAGAAGGAATGGACTAGGACGGGTGAGGAAAAGGAAACGGGCCTCCGGCTCCCCCACTCACCATATATCTTATATTGATTCCAAATTTGTTCTAAAATTTATTACTTCGACAATAATCCGTCTGAACATCAATTGGTAATCATGTTTTATCATATATATCGAAAACTCCTTCTCGCTATTTGCGGATGACACAAAATTGTTCGGTAATCCATTCATAAGTTCGCAGAGTATACAACACGACTTAAATGCCATATTGAATTGGAGTAAACAGTGGTTACTATCTCTAAACGCAACAAAATGCACTGTTCTACATATAGGCAAAAATAACCCCCATAAGACATATTATCTTGGAAATGAACAACTTATGCCAGTAGATAGTCAAAAGGACCTGGGTATCACTATAAGTAAAGATTTAAAGTGGGAAACTCACATTACTGGCGTGGTTAAAAGAGCAAACTCTATGATGTATCTTGTCAGGAAAGCTTTTAAACGTCTTACATCGAGAACTTTCATAAAGTTATATAAAACTTACATACGTCCACTGCTGGAGTATGCATATGTGATTTGGGACCCATATTTTAAAAAAGATATCACACTTTTAGAAAATGTACAAAGAAGAGCTACAAAAATGGTCAGATATCTTAGAAATCAACCTTATGAACAACGTCTGAAAGCACTTGACCTCACATCTCTTGAAAGGCGCAGGCAGAGGGGAAGTCTTATCGAAACATACAAAATACTTAGTGGGTATTATAATGTACCCGGGATTGACAGTTTGTACACTCTGAATGAAAACAAAGATTTACGTGGACATTCACGCAAATTGTGGAGAGTGCAAAGTAAATGCAACCCCATGAAGCATTTTTTATCCAACCGTGTTGTCACAGAGTGGAATAGGCTACCCGAGAGTGTAATAATGGCACCCACGTTGAATAGTTTTAAAAATAAATTGGATGAACTAAATGTTTTCTTCAAATCATAAAATACACACGCATCAGCTTTTTAGCTGCTAGTGTGCTTAAATAAAATAAAATAATAATAATATTTTTACAATAGGCAGATTCGTCGTTTTAAGAATATTTTCTCCACTTTTGTTAACGAACCCACACAATTCCGCGCTCAATCATTACTCGAAATCAAATTGTAGAATTACAGAAACATAAATAACATCCAGATAGCGATCGGACGCAAATACCATTGGCTCAAAGAAAACAAAGACTTGATGAACGGTTTATTGCAAGTTTATGTGCTTCGTTAAATGTATACCGTATTTTAAAACTCCAGTGCGGTTTGTAACAATTTAATTGATATGAAACGAGTGAAGTTGAAACATTTATGTAGCAGACGAATTGAATATATTGGACAGCTGTTAATAGCTATCGATAAATATATATTAATGCGTATTAATTCAATGCTGTTTATTTGAACAACGCGCTATTCAAAATTGTTGCTGTATATAATGTAAGAGATTAAGTCTGAAAACATTTCGTCCTTTATCAAGCCCGGAGGAATTTCCTGGTGTCCCTTGTTCAAACAAGTTTGATGGAAACTCGAAGAGCAAACACGGGACATTGGATAACAGACTTTCTGTGTATTGTCTCAGTGTGGTTGGACATATTCGGAAATATTTTCAATAACATTACAGAACCTAATCATTTCAATATAAGTATAAAGAAAATAAATGTACTCATTCTATACTACTAATATTATAAATGCGAAAGTTTGTAAGGATGTGTGTGTGCTTGTTGCTCTTTCACGCAAAAGCTACTGAACCCATTTGCAATGATATTTGGTACGTAGACAGCTGGACAACTGGAATAACATATGAGTAACTTTTTATCCGGGTTTTCCTACGGGATACGGACTTACGCGGGTGAAACCGCGGGGCGCAGCTAGTAAATCATAATAAAAAGTCGCCTTTATTATAACATGTATAAATATTACAGTTTTCTTTTTGGAGATTAATATTTGCACATAATGCAATTAAGTGAAGATGGCATTACTGCCTAACAAGATTACACAGGAGAAATAAACTAAACAATGGCCACAGTGCTATATAAGATCACTAGACGCTCTTCCCGGCTCCGCCCGGATATCAAGATTCCTGTTTTATCACAAGAGAACATTTAGTCGGGATGAAAAATATTCTTTCACTTAAGTCAGCTCATATCCTGTCTATATACCAAATTTCATCAAAAACGGTTCAGTAGTTTCAGTGTGATTGACGGATAAACATCCTGACAAACAAACTTACATAACTTACATTTATAGTATTAGTGTGACTAGACGCTCGTCCTGGCTCTGCCGGATATCAAGATTCCTGTTTATCCCAAGAAAGCATTTAATTATAAAATGATGAAAACTATTCTATCACACAAGTCAGCTCATACCCTGTCTGTGTACCAAATTTCATTAAAATCCGTTCAAATTTCACTGTAGTGATTGGCGAACAAACATCCAAACAAAAACACTTTCACGTTTATAATATTAGTATGAAGTATGATTTAGACCTAACAATTTACCGGTAGAAGCAAATTTTACCACAAAAATATGTTAGTATAAATAATAACAAAATCCTATGTTAATTAAAAATCATTTCACCCCACTTAAACCTTATTGTTAGCAAATAAAGTTAAGCGAAGTGTTACTAAAAACAAAGTTTCAGGGGTTAATTAGTCACCGAGAGAATGTAATCAGGTCTGAGTGAATCCTGAGGGGCAATTAACTTCACCCTCACGTTGTGAGTAGCTGACCTGACGTGATGTAGGAGATACTTTAATTGTTATTTACAATTCAAAACACGTATTTACAAATAAGCGCATTATAGATATAGACTTGCTTTTATTTGGCACCGAAATAAAAAAACAATGAGGAAAATAAAGATACAAGAGAATATAAAAATGAATAGTTACGTTAAATACTAACATATAATGATTCCATAACAATCCTGTCCATTTATATAAGTTACAAAGAGCTTCTGTAACATTAGTTTTCAGTGAAGACCAATATAATAGGTACTTCTTGCGGCTTAAGCAACAAAGCATTTGGCATTATACTATTGGTTTATTTTCGTAATTCATCATCATCATCAGCATCATCGGCAGATGTCACATGTAGTCGAACTTTTGATTCTTGGACATGCCGTTTCCTCACGATGTTTTCCTTGACCGTTTTAAGCAGTGGTGACATTATTCACATGTGATAAATAGAAAAAACCAATTTTTTTCCTGCACACTTGCCCGGTCTCGAACCCCGATATCTTATCCGATTTATCGATTTTGTAGTCCGAGGTTCTACCACTGAGCCACCACACCACACACTTTTTTTTATCTTATTATTTTCGTATTTACATAATATATGTAACAAATGATGTTTGGAATACTATACGTGCGCTAGCTGTACCCCGCAGCTTCGTACACATGGTCAAAATAAATTTTCATTGTACAAACTTTCGTCCGCTATTTTATCCCCTTGGGGGAAGAATTTATCTTACATTTTATCGAGAATCAATTGCTTTCTTAGCGGATGTCGGATACTGGCTACCTGCATGCCAAATTTCAGCCCGTTCTGTCTAGTAGTTTGGGATCTGCGTTGATAGATCAGTTAGTTAGTCACCGTAGCGTTTTATGTATTAGGATTTAATGTCTTTTGATACATTGTAAGTGGAAAGCACACTGCGAAATGATAGCTGGCAAAATTAACAAGTTTGTCTTTGCTATAAGGAGGTTAATAAATGATTATTAACATTATTATTTGTTAATATGTAAGGTTTAATTTTTAGTTTTATAGCATTGAAATACTTATAATTTATCATATGTAAAGTTACTTGATATCTTCATTTGAAGTGTTTTTCGTTTCAGATTCAGAGTTAATTTAATTTATATAAATAATATCGATGTAATAATTTCAGCTAACATTATGCCTTCGGTATAATATTATGTAAAATTATTTAGAATCACAAATAAAGCTTAATTGGAATTGATTAACTATAATATTTAATGAGTTAATAGATATTCATTGTTTAATTAAGCGTAAATAGCATATGTTCAAATAACAAACACGAAATAAGGGAATTTCTGTTTTCAAACATCACATCTATTCATTTTTTTTTACATTATGCTTGACAATAACATGCAGACATAAGTAATTTTGTATTCAGAGCAATATATTAACTTAGGGTCCAAAACGTTTCATCTAAAATGTAGGCATCGCTCGCTACCTTTTAATTTAAATATAACCTTACAGTCCTACCTTTAGCTTTGAAATATATTTGCTCACAAAGAACTCCGTCCATTGTGCGTACTCTTTTGTTATTTCAATGAATTAGAAAGATGTTCTATCATTTTCGTATGTTATTAAAATTTACTAAGAAAACGCCTGAAAAAGACGTGGAGGCGTCAGTTATAATTGTAGCTAACTTTATAATATTATATATTTCAGAAAGCATGATATTTTCTGGACAATTTATCAATGTTCTATATTTTAAGAATTTAATGTATATGAGAAATTTTGAAAGAATAGAAAAAATTTGATCACGAGGCAGGATTCGAACCTGCGTTTCTTGCCTAACCGTAGCAACGCCTAGCCTCTCGGCCACCCGTGATCCTGCCACAGTAATCGAAGGGCCGAGAGGCTTTTTCAAAATCAATTTTTTTTCTATTCTTTCAAAATTTCTCATTTATAAAGCATTTCAATGCTATAAAATTAAAAATTAAATTTAATGTATAGTTATAAAATAATTTTACATAAATTTTAATTTCAACAGTTCGCTAATGGTCTATTAGTTATCTGGATGAATACCGTAACTGTTATTCATGTACCGTAACAAATATTTTTGTATATAATATATGGTATATGTATGCTATGAGTTGTAGTGTTACTGGTCATCTACATGGTTGCTGGAAGAGTGGTGATCTTTTTATTAGGGAATAAATCACGTTATTGCATACCTATGCCCGAAACATGAGAGTTTCTCAGATAAGATTTCTACTGTTACGTAAAAGAAAACAACATTGAAAGTACATGGCTATTTGATATTTACAAATTAAAATATAGAAAAAGCTAGTATTTGTTTTTAGACTCTTACAAAAATAAGAACAGAATTTTCTTTAATTTTTAATCCAAATCAACGTCTCCTTGTAGATTTAATCCTAAAAAAAATTCAAATTTGAAATAGTTTTTCGTTTCAATTTAAATCAAAGGCAGTGACTGCATAAAACTGAATGCCTCAAAGCCAAGTTCGGTACGTAAAGAAGTTAACTACGCGAAGCATTCATATTTCGTGTAAACATTTAATAATTACGCTGTGCATTAATTTGAAATACGTAACATTAAATTCATCAAAGGAAAAGGTCACTGAAACGTTTCGCAAAACGCCAAAGTTTGATTTGCAAGCTTTACGGAAGGAGTTCTTCACAATCATAGATAGTGATACAGAGTATTATCTTATCTGTGGTGATACCAAAGCAACGATTAGAATATGTCAAACGAATAAATACCCAAACGTCATGAATAATAAAAAGACACGCGACGTGCGATCGATAGGTAGGTATATACTTGTAAGGTAAAATTCCTACACATCGTCACGTCTGCGAGGAATTACCGACTAATACGTATCGATTTTGTTCGGACAGAACAATTAATATAGAGGTGGTTTATAGTATTGAATATTTCGTGCTGAACTATAGCTATAAATGTACACTATTAAACAATAAGTTAAAACGGCTCTACTGGAAAGTTTATCAAGGTGATATGTACTCTTCTGTTGTGGTTATAAGTATGAAGAGTGATTAGAAGTGGATTTTCTTGATGGATCTTGAGATTTTATAGAATAATTTAAGAGGGGTGGAATTATATGCATGCTTTAATAACAATGTTAAAAATGTATGATTTGTAATGTCCTTTGTATCCTTTATGGGACAGAAAGCGTCTTCAGTGGGTCACCAGCGCGATCGGTGTTTCGCTACGTACTAAAATAGCCTCCCAAAAATGCAAACGTAAGTTTTATTCTATATATCTCCAGAAGCATGTGTAAGTTAGTTCATCACATTAATATATATTATTAATTCTAACACATTTCTCCGCTCAAACCGCGAAGTTTACCCGTGGGAATTACAGCGATAAAACTGGACAAACTTTCTCTTCATTATTATTTATAATATAGTTACAATATATTTAAGGTGTTTTGAGGAATGAATAGTAAATATCCAATAGCAATAGTCTGTTTTTAATATCCCTATGGTCAACAAGGGTGGTATGACATCGCACAAAAATAGCACGTGTAATAAATTGTTAACCCGATACCTATATTGCGATTTCGCTCCAATGTAAACGAAATAGCTATCTGGGCATACGTAGCTGTGACGACAGCATTCGCATATCTCGCATCATCACTCGAAGACACGTGAATCATGGCGGCTCAAAGGCACAATAAAATCAATATTGAGCGCAACGTCATATTTGAATCAATAATCAGTGCTTTTGATTTTATATTTATCGAAATAATTGGCGCATCTCACTATTGTGGAGTGCGATTGAATTTTTTAACTTATATAGGCCATGTGAAATTTTATTGATAAACGCTAAAAATACTATTTTGGTGTAATAGTTATTAAATTTGAATTCCTACTCTACCATTACCATACTTATATATAAAATATGTATAAAATAAATCCCTATTTCCCTTGGTCACGCCATCATGCGTGAACGGCTGGACTGATTTCAAAAATTCTTTCAACGTTAGAAAGCTGCAATTAGACTAAGTAACATAGGCTATATAATGTGTACCACTGTTGAAACCGGGGCGTACAGCTAGTTTTATAATAAAAGCATAGAAAGAGAAGAGAAATCTTTGATGCAATTGTTTTGACATTTCCTGAGGAAATTGCTAAGGAAACCGACCTAACAATGCAGAAACGGTCGGAATCGCTAAAGTCAACAAAGTTATGTTACTGTGTCACATAAAATAGTAATATGCCTTCTAATAGGTACGTAGATTCATATTTAAAGATTGAAAAAGGTTATCTGAAAAGAATTATTACGTGCCTGTTTATAGACGGTGGGCGGAGCCGTTGTCAAAGCACTGTGCTATAAGGTTTTCATTAAAAATTAATGGCGTATTACAAAAATTAGCTATTATTTTAGGTCTAGCTATGCTAGTACTTTTAGTACTAAAGCAAAACTGCTTTTGGTAAAAGGTCAAACTTAAATAATAAACATCAATTTGAATATTATAATAGTTTTATATCTCTTTCAATATCTAAAATGCGATTAATGTTCTTTCGGAGAGTGGGAAAGCCGGAGTCCTACATCCTTTTTCTCACCCTTCCCAGTCCATTCCTGTATATACGTTTGTAATCCTTTTTAGGCGAGCAACGCATTTGTTGAGGCCCTAAAAATAAACAGATAAATGTTCATGGGCGATTGTGATCACTTACCATTAGATGAACCACCAGCTTGCTTAAGAACTCTAACACAAAAATCTAAACAATATGGAAAGTATCCACAGAAAATTGGCATGAAATAGTAGCTATAGTATGATTCTGTGTTTAGTACAATAAGTGGGAAAACCGGACGCACGTATCCTTTTCCTCACGCTTGCCAGCCCATTCCTATATTCCCAACGACAATCTTTTCTTTCATTAGCGTTAGGGGTCACTTACCATCACGAGATCCAACCACCGTCGAATTCGACAGATTTCCAATTCATTCATCTCTTCGTTTATCATACATATATTTTCTATAATGAGCTGTAGATTTATTTATTTATTTACTGATATTCATTAGATAACTTATAAAGATTCATAAATGATACATAAACTTATTCAAGTTTCTCCGTGCACCTGCAACGACTGCTTCATATGTTTTATTTAATTGAAACTATCCGAGTGTCTAAATTCCAGATAAAACAGTCAAGACAATGGAATAGTTTAGTGTTTGATCTGTAATAATACCGAAAATTACGTTATAATACTCACATAATACTAGCAGTTAGGCTTGAATATGTCACAGCCAATCTCACACGTTTCTACGTCTTGCTTGCATAACGAGTGGTTTCCCGCCAAAACGCTATAATAATATATGCCTTTAGTATTATTCACCAGCAATTTGTCCAAACTTTACTTCAATTTAACGGAAATGAATTATGAATAATTGCATAGAATCAAAAACTTGCTCTGCAGCTTATATTATATTATATTTATTATACTACTGATTTATATATTATATTAATTACTATTTATTATTTTAAAATCGTCAAAACTAATCGTTTACAGAAAGGAATAAACATATCATAATATAATGTTTTCAGTAAGGAACAAGAAATATATGAATTACATGATTGAATGAAATGAGAATGCATTGACATTCTGTGATTAGGATCAAAATCATCTTAAAGGTATTCAATACTTACTTATCGTAATATTCAGTTACCCTCCAATATATTCATTATATTTTAATACGCTTTATGGCTTTTCATCAAACAGAGCCGTTATGTTCATTAATCATGATTATGATGAGTAATTAGAAGATAATTTGTTAGATTTCACGCTACAAACAGGGACAAAATATAGCCAACGTAATGATCTATTTAATTGCCCTATTATAAATATTTCACTACTTTATACCTTATATATCATAAATAATCCTACTTATATTATAAATGCGAAAGTTTGCAAGGATGTGTGTGTGTGTTTATTGCTCTTTCACGCAAAAACTACTGAACCGATTGCAATGAAATTTAATACGTAGATAGCTGGAAAACCGGAATAACATATAAGCAACTTTTTATCCCGATATGCCTACGGAACACAGACTTACGAGGGTGAAACCGCGGGGCGCAGCTAGTATAATATATTTAAAAGAAAAAACTAAGGCTAGTGATTGAAAATTGATACATCTTTTAGCAATACACATTACATAGATTCGCAATATTTCAATCAATGAAGATTTAAAATATAAAGAAGTAAAGAAGCGGGGGCACGTTGTTACAATTTTAGATATACGGTGTACGATAATTGAAGAAAATAACCAATTATGGCCACCAAGGAATTTAAAATCTCAGTTTAAAGGGCGTGTAACTCTTTACTTGTAAGACCCGTTCCCCTACTGCTATGTAAAATGGATTTAATGGAAGCTAAAACACGTATAAGTAATGTTAAATACCAGTATTGAATACATCAAACATTTTTACCTATCAATATCGTTTAACTATTTAACAGATCGATTTTTATAAATTAATGGTACGGTCTAACGTATTTTCAAGGACGAAAGTGCGTTAGTCTACAATATTAATGCGTAAAATATATGCCTAAAGTATATGTTTTTTTTAATACATGATATTGATTTAAAAAGAAGTATTGTTATTATAAAAGACACTATAAAAGATCTTTTATGAATACTTCCGATACATTTATTTCAATTCGATATATTATCATCAAACACTTCTCATTTCACCAATATCGCCAATCTATAAGAAATTCTTTTATATATTGGCATATCGAACTCAAAACTTTTTTTATATTCAACAATATTTTTGAACATAATCTAGCCATTAATATTTCTGATTAATTAAAAGTGCTACCTAAACATAATTTCTGCATTTCAAATTTTTTAAGAAGATAAATCAAACCTGGAATAAAATAATAAATAATAATAGGCTTTCTTTTCTGAGTTTAATAATTAGGTACGAATTTAAAGGACTAATTCCTATATACATACATTTACTTTTACATTCATAAAAATTAACAGAACATGAAATAATTCGGGTAAAGTACTTTAGACGTAACAGCTCCCAAGTGAAACTAAAATCATGAGGATAGTCAAGAAATAATAAAAAAATAAAAGAATGTAAAATAGAGAGCTCTCTTTCATAATAAAAATAAGAAATATGAATAACAGTTTATTGATCAAAAGAAGAAATACAAATGACAGAAAAGTAGGTACCAATACATAAATTCAAAAAAAAATTACTATGAATGTAAAACTGACGTACATATTACATGTTAAAAGTTGATTATATCTGCGGTATTCTCGACTAAATCTGACTAGACTTAGTTATACTATTAGCATGCTAAGCGACAGTTCTGCAGAATTTAGGTCAATGACGTAGAGTCAAACATAAAACTTATAAGCGAGGCTTGCAGCTCTTAAATTCTCCTGCAGCGACTAGTAGCAACTATTGCTGTCTCGGTTCCTTCGTAATTTGATTTGAAACTCAACTGACATATCTAGAACACGTCGCATCAAAGTAAAAATATCCCTTCAGTTACTCAATTGAAAATAGCACAAACATCAAATGTTACTCATCAAAATAATTGTAACATCGAAATTAAAGTGAATTTCTTTTAAGAACGGACCGGAAATGGTTTCGACGTTATCTTTTTATTTCAATAGGCTTAGAAATTTGTGTTACAAACGATATTAATGATGTCTGATTAACATTGCCCTATTATCCTGAATAATGAAACAATTTTTTTAAGCTGGATGAGAGGGGATTAGGCACGTCAGTTTACGATTCACGGGTTGAATTTTAAAATATTATTTTTGCGTTCGAACCAATCTCAAGCGTTTAGAAATATTAATTACTAGCTGCGCCCCGCGGTTTCACCCGCGTAAGTCCGTGTCCCGCAGGAATATCGGGATAAAAAGCCTTTATGTTATTCCAGTTCTCCAGCTATCTACGTAACAAATTTCATTGCAATCGGTTCAGAAGTTTTTGCATGAAAGAGCAACAAACACATACACATCCTTACAAACTTTCGCATTTATAATATTAGTAGGAAGTAGGATTAGAAATATTCCTCTGATTGCAACAATTTTTATACCTTAACATTTAACAATGTTTATTGAAATTAAACTTTCCTTCGCCGCTTTCGTGTCTATTTAATATATAGATCGTATTCAATAGCATCGCGTATTAACCACGTACATACAGGTAATATACAAATATCTTTTGTTTGTATATTTATTTACAACAATAAGTTAAAAAAACTGCCGTGCCCCCCGCAATTAAGGTACAATACTTTTCCCAGAGCCATACATGCTATAATAGTTTGATATAATACGCAGTTTAATATTAACGATCTGATAAAATTGAATGGAACAAATTTAAGTAGTTCTCATAACAGCCACGAGCGATGTAAATATATTGTACAAATATCAGACGTCGTTCCTATCATTTCAGAGTCGATAAAATTACAATGTATTGATATTCGCACGCTTTTCTTTTTATCATATCCCTAAGGAAACATTCAGTCGAACCACTTAAAGACTTTCTATGATACCCACGTTTCAAGGTCACTTTTTATCGTTCTTAACTTTGATATTTCTTTTCCGCACGCATAAATTGAACTATTTCCGTGACGTACTAGTAATTAACTGTAACTCTTATGTAATGGTCTTCATCCAAAGGCGAAATTTAAAAAAAATTGGAAGTTGTATTTGTACATTTTAATTTATTATTTATAATTTATTATCCATACTAGCTGACCCGGCAAACGCTGTTCTGCCTTACTCTTACAATTTAGGGGTATGAAAAATAGATGAATGTGCCGATTCTCAGACCACACCAAAACTTCAAAAATTCGGTCCAGCCTATTCGGAGGAGTATGGACTAACATTGTGACCCGAGACCTTTTATAAATTAGATGATCCGTTTTTTTAAAACAAGGTAAATTAAAATACCGTCTTGAACTCAAAAAATGTAATAAAGGTTATATTTCTAAATGAACAAACGGGTTTTCTGTGATCGCCAGTGGAAACCGAAATTACGCCTTTAAAAATGGATCGCTTAATTAACAAAACGTCAATCTAAAAGTTCTAGGATAATGATTCATGAATTCTCTTAAATCTATTTAGATTGCAGAATGGGTTCTTTGCAAAAAATTATTGCGAAACATTCTTGGTAAGAAATTTCCATTTCATTTATTAAGAAGAACAATACCTATGATTCATTAATTAATTAACTTTAGCGATCAATTGAATTTTATACCCTAGTCATTTTATAAAAATACAACAATTATCTACTTACAATTATTAAAATAATGATTTTATTCATTGTCTATTCCTTTTTTTGTGGAATTTTATAATTTTGTGTAAATCTTCTATCTAAAATCTAAATAATAAAAATAAATTAATATAATAAAATAATCTACTTCAAGTTAATTTTCATTTTAATGTCGTAAAGCTTAATAAGAGATCAAATAGCATACAAGTACCGGCAATTATTTCAAATAATCTCTAAAAGCACAAATCAGAGTATTGAAATAAAATTTTTTTAATTTAGTTTTAATTTCTAATTGTATTTATCTCAATAGAGAGTTGTGGACTGAGGGGAGAGACAATTTTACCCAGCACTGGGACAGTCATGGTTGATTAAAAAAAATTGAATTCCATAAGACAATGCATGAATAGAAGTAAAAGAGCGGTATGCAATAATGAAACAAATACGCTAAATGGATAAAGGGTGGAGCGCACGCGACCACCGGATGCCATACAAAACCTTAATCCCGGATTGAGTAACAAACGCTTAATCGTTGATGCATAAACAGAATTACCGGGCTTCGGCCATCCATCTACCTATTAACAAACTACTACTATGATTTAGTTACCTACGTCAGAATCTATTTACTACGCTGACCCGAGCTTCCTGTACGGTGCGGAAATTTGATACGAAACAGTAAGGAGTGCTGTTACAACATCCAAAATATTGTTTAGACATACACTATAATGGATAACACGATACATTGCTCGTCATTTATAATAAATGAACTACATTTTCATAGTGGCAAAACGCCCTGTAAAGTTGTTGATAATTTAAATATCCGAACTGGTGGTTCACACAATAGGAAGAAATCACCACCGCCCATAAACATTAGAAGTCGCTACTTCTTAGAGGCGTTCCTCTTCAAATGCGTTGCCTGCCTTTGAGGTATAAGGAATTAGAAAAAGAAAGACAAAAAAGTAATGAATTGCGAAGGGCGAGGAAGAGGAAGCGAGCTCACCACTCTACTCGTCCACTTAAGAAAGAAGCACAGTAACATTCGGGTGCTACTGTTTTACGCCGATCTCATCTGGGGGTATCTTCCCCAGTACGCACAGTAATATTCGCGAGCCGCCGAATTCTTGCGACGGCGTGCTCGACTCCCACATTGTAAGAAATATTATAAATATTGGTTATGAAAAATACAATAAAACAAATGTCTTGAAATATATAGCATCTGCCTACTCAGTAGTTTAAAAATCGTTTGTTTCACACTAATTTCAGTATTAAAAAAACAATTAAGCACTTATATTATATTTTTATATTCACTTCAGAAAATGGGAAAGATTTTAGATCATAAGGACTTATCATAGGCTACAAATTAAACGAGATAACGCAAATGCAATAACCCGACCGTGTATCACCTCTCGTGTCCTGATTAGGCATAGTTTATCGTAACATCGTATAATAGCCCCATCTCACCTAACCGTGCAAATGAAATGCTCATACAGGGCTTAATTTTGCATTTACGAAGTGCTAGTTATAAGTTCCCGTTTTAGTTGGATAAAAATGGTAAGACCAGATGTCGGTAACACCAAAAAGAAACAGAAAGTACCCAAAAACATGTTGGAGTTATTAATGATGTAAAATTAAAAACATGCATGTTTTTCTAACGCATTGGTCACTACCGTTTAAATGTATATTTTATTCAGTACGAATGTTAAGAGCTAAAAGGGGATCTTATAATCTTTTTTATGTGTTATTATATTACACTAGAAATACAAATTTCTGCATTAGAAATATCAAACTTTTTTCAAGATTTATAACAAGAACGACTTATTAAATAAGTACTTGTTGAGACGCACTGTTAAAAAAAAATAAGTTAGTCTATGTCTCATTAGACCAATATCGTTGAATTGATATCAAGTTAAATATTATTTTATTTGCTTTTACTCACGTTTCAACAACAACCTATATTTTACTGAATACTACATGCGTGTCGATAAACATGATTGGCCAATTATAATACAGCAATTCGATTACCATATATCATTTAGGAAGTATGGAAGCTTCCTTAACGAAATTTGTTTGTGACAAAAATAATATAATTTTATTCATGTTATCGATGTTTCCAGTCGAGTTACTTATTTAGTACCTTTTTGATAAATTAATCATTGAAGAAAAAAAATTTGAAACTGCATTTACACATTTTCCGCATTAATAAGAATTTATTTCTATGGCAATAATTAATAGTAACATAAAAAAGGAGAATTAATTTACTGTATTATTTAATGTCACTAATAAAATTTAATATCCAAGTACTAATGTCTCATATTATTTCACATTCAAGCTATAAACCTACACTAGAACTTCAAATTATCAGCCCACGAAACTAAAACAAGGTTTAGGCTACTTAAAGTACTATAATATTCTGTGTTAATGGTTTTAGGGAACTATCGATCCTCTAAACATTGGTTAGGATATGATAGCAGTTTCAATATTCAGCTAGCTTACCCCAACTTTGGCTTCCAGAAAATTATCTACGTCTGCTGAAACTGTATCTAGTAATATTTGTTCATGGAACTTCTGATATATAACCAGCTGACGCTGATACATTCGCGATAAGTGGCCTTTTTTGTAGGGCTCGCTTAAATTGTAGGTCTATATTTTCTTAAATAAATGTCCTGACTATGAGTAACTTTTAGAAATTAAAAACCTTTTTACGGATTTTAAGCGCGATTTATTCATTATATTATTAACCCGACGTTTTGAACACTTTACAGCGAGCGTAGTCACGGGGAGACCGTCTCGTTCTAAATGTATAATACTCACGTACAATCAGACACAAGAAAATACTATGAGTAACTTCTTTACAAAACCCGCAATGTATCAGTAATAGTACTCTAACACTCTGTACATTTGGTTTGATATTGGAATCGAACAATTAGTTAAACTAAAAATTTTATAATTATATGACGATTGTCATTTTTATACTAGCCACAGGGATATACTTTTATACGCATTCAATGAAAATAAAATACGTAAGAAACATATTTTCAAAACGCTAAATTATATACTATTTTCGTGAAAAATACTTATTAGTCGTGATATTGATTCAGGTACACTAACGATAATGATTTACTTTCAATAAATATATAAGTATCAATTCACAGACGAATTCTAAATTAGTGTTTATTTAGCTATCCCTATAAAACATATCATGCAACATTAACAAGAAAATGTGACGACATATGAAAAGACAATATAAATTATAAATAAGGTAATCTACAAAAACCAATATGTGAAAATATTGAAGGTGTATATGACATTTTCAGTCACCATTTTCGTTAAGTATCGGACACTCGTTTAGTTGGTTTAGAAAGTTTTTTTGGTAACAAACACAAATAAAAAACAGTCGATTTAACATCTTCCTGCAAGTGACATGTTTTGTATCCTTGCATCGAGACGATCAGGACTCAACAACAATAGTACTACATTTTTAATTTTTATCGAAAATATCTTAAACACACTGTAATTTTTTAAAATTTCTTAAACAAACTGTAATTATTCCTTTACTAAAGTAGATAGTTGTAATGGCATTTCATAATTCAATGAAGGTATTAACTAACCTTTAATTCCCTTATTTTTTATTAGCATTCACACTGTCACCAACTAGATTCCTACGCTATTTCAGATTTACCTTTTATTTTAATACTTGAACCTTAAAGTAGATACCAATTTTAGAACATGCATTATTAATTTACAGAAAAAATAGCTTCTACGACTTTAATAAAAAAAGAACACAGTACGGGATAATGGAATCCACCTAGTGATCAAATATAAAACTACTAGCTGCGCCCCGCGGTTTCACCCGCGTAAGTCCATATCCCGAAGGAATATCGGGATAAAAAGTTGCCTTTATATGTTATTCCAGTTGTCCAGCTATCTACGTACCAAATTTAATTGCAATCAGTTCAGCAATTTTTTTTATAATATTAGTAGGATAGGATTGTGCATGTGCCATTCCAAATATCCAACCGGAGACTTTATTAAAATTCACTGATAATTAATCAAACGAATTTGTCATTTTCGCAATTTCGAATTTTTAAACAATTTTCTCTTTCTTTTTTGTCGTCCTAATTTTGGGTTATTATTTGGTTTCACTCGAAATGTAAAAACTCAACTTTGCCTAGTATCGTATTTCCAACTGTTTTTGTTACCCCATTAATTTTAAAAATAGAAAGAAATTCGTTTATCGTCAAAGGAAGTGACATATATTGTTGAATGGGGAATCGATGAACTTGTTGTATTCATAGAAGTTGTAAATATTATGCGTGATTAAATTACGTTTAAGTAGGAGAAATTAAATATTTTAATTCACTGTATAAATCGCATAAACTTTCAAAATGATCTATGTATCTGCTATGGAACATGATTAAATAACGCGTGTTGTCAATGTTTTTTAAATAATCAATAAAAATTATTTTTTACCAATCTACTTTGTATGTATTTAGGATTAAGTAACATGAGGTAGACATAGTATACAAGAAAGTTATTATGTTATTTACAATATATTAAGTGCCTTATAAAATTAGAACGGTCCAGGCATCTATGAGTAATGGACTAACATACACGAGAAAATACAAAAATTGTAGACGATTACAAAAAGAGACAATCGTGAGGGTGAACTGAAACGGACTAGTAATATAATTTTAGTCAATCCATTGCCCTTGAATAAAATAATCGACAAGATATCTTGTTGATTGAATTGATTTAGTATTAAAGCAGTGTTCTATCTGAAAATTATGCCTCTGTCTTCCACTAAATCTCCTTAATCCAATACCTACGTAGTATGAGTAAATTTTTCCTCCATTTTAATATAATTAAACCTCATTAAATTACTAACTGAACTATTATCATTATTATTTTGCAAGGTAATAAACTTAAAGTGTTAAATGAAACGTTGTATTTTAGTGCCTAGAGATAATTAACCATTTATTTTCATTGTCTTTAACTGAGACAATTGTTACATATTAATTGTTGTTAGCAAACTTTGTAACAGTGCGCAAAATTAAATACGACGCATTTAACTTTATTTCAACTATATTCAAATGCGTATCATATGAAACTACGTATCATTTACGGTTTATTTTACATTTTTTAAATATAAAAAACTAGCTACACGCCCCGGCTCCGCCCGTCTTTTAACTTGGATTGAACTGCACATGATGGACAAATTTGATAACAATGGGTTGATTAGTTTAGGAATCCATCGCATTTTACGAAGTTACACGTAATCTATATATATTAAGATATATGTTGGTAGACAAGATTTTATACCTTTAAAAGTATATACATTTTGACAAGTGCTTTGTCGTGACAAACTCTCATTCGGGGTTGTAGAGCCTGTCTATACAGCCTATAGTATTTAGCATTTCTGTACATTGATGTAATTAATTTTCAAGGTCTTTGGCAAGCGTATGAAAATTACATAATACATTATATTTCAGTAAATATATTTTCGTCATTCTCAGTCCAATTTTACTTCAAATGTGAAATTTTTTTTTTTTATTTTAATAGCCATCTTTGATCAAAATATAGTATGCGAAAGTCACGTTTTATATTAAAAAGGGAAACCCAATCTAATATTGTATTAAAGTATCAAAGCAAAAGGCAATAAGATTGAAAAGAGCTCTCACGATATTTAAGAAAATGTGTTTCAAGTCTATATTTATTTTATTTTTTGAAATAGAATCGCATCTGCTAGGGGTAACAAACCATGCCCTAATCGTATTTTGTGAAAATAAAATTGATAAATCGGTCAACAGATTGGAAATCTTAAGTACTAATTTTAATCCAATCCAAAAACCACATTCTCCATATTTTTTGTTTTTCATTCATGTTTTTGAGTTTAAAAATCATATTTTAAATTCTCGTTAACGCCAAATGAAGATGACAAGATGTAATAAATTACTGTAAGTACTGAAATGACTGTAAATGTCATTGCAATAGACATGTTGTTGAACTGGATGTTGGTGAACTGTTTTATGTATTTGGTGAAAATTTGGCTATGATGATGAAGTAATCTGAAGAAAGACGTGCATCCTTATTCTACCGTACTGTGTAGGTACTGAGACATCACATAATTTTTCGGTTTTATTTATTTTTATTAAAACATGCGATAAAAGATAAAAACATTTTTTATGGTCACAAAAGTAAAAAGAAGATGTTCTTTCATGGTTTTATAAAAACTGAAATGTCAGATATTGGTCTACTGATCTAATTCATTTTATAATTTACTAGCTGCGCCCCGCGGTTTCACCCGCGTAAGTCGCGTAAGTAGGAATATAATAAAAAGGGATAAAAAGTTAAAGCCTATATATTATTCCAGTTGTCCAGCTATCTACGTATCAAACTTCATTGCAATCAGTTCAGTAGTTTTTGCGTGAAAAAGCAACAAACACACACACATCCTTACAAACTTTCGCATTCATAGTATTAGTAGGATAGTAGGATAATTTTATTTGAAGCGTGAAATTAAATTATAGCACAATATCGCTATATACCAAAGTATGTATTATATACGTATACTTACATAATTTGTATGTTTTCACTTTATTCCCTGTCAACAACTTTGAAATTTCCATAGTAAGTACTCAAAGTTAAGTATTCTAAAAGGTTCTTTGATAGACTGCACTATAATATTAAATCCGAAGTCTTGTTTGAATATGCATTAAACCCACTTGTGTTCGTGACGCTTCTCCATTTCACGACTGAACTAGGATTTTATAGTGAATAATTAAATTTCATTCCTTATTTTAGGAACGACTTTTTAATGTCAGCTTTTAGTAGCTATCCGAGGCAACAAGTCAACAAGATAGACACCAATTAGCGAGATTTATTTATTTGTATTTACTCCGAATGCGATTTATATAGAGAATATTAAAAAACAATAACATTGACGACCTTAATTAGCGAGGTATGAAATTTTATGATGACTAACTGTAACCTATTTTTAAAGTGGAGAATGTATTTGCAAGGCCCTCGGGAAAAGGCCATTGGTTACGTCGTTTCACTGCAAAAGTAAAAACTGAAATACAATGCGACCAGTCACACATTTAATGCTGAATAGCCTAAATCATATTGTATATTTATTTCTCCCTTAATTTAAAGAGAAAGTTCTAAGTTGGCATCATTGTAATTACCATGATTTTTAAGAATAAGTTTTAATGAACGAATTAGGGAATTTTGAAATAAGAGTCGAATAATTATAACAGCATTATACTATGTTTATTTCGCGGATAATAAATATTTAGCTTTCCAAGTTTTAGCCTATGTTTTGTGTGAAGATAATTTTATTTGAAAATCCGAGAAGGTTCTGCATCGAGTGAGCTTGAAATTTTGCGGAATATGAAATCCGCATCAAAATATGCTATCGTAAAGATCCAAAAGATCAAACATTTTTGTTTAGGACATATCTAACTTTGTGCTAGTGAGGAACCAATACCAATGCTTAGTCCATCCTGTCTTTATCTTTTGATAACAGTTATAATCCGATGTTTAGCTGCTTTCTTCAGTGTTTCAGAGTCTATATGTTTAATTAGAATACGTTAAGATTGATGTGGCTGGAATTACGTACAATGTGGCCAGTGGCAGTGGAGGAAAACAAGGTAAGCGAAGCGAAGTATGTGTGATTATGAATTTTAATGGAATCTACTATCCTGATATCATATTTATAATATGCATTAATATCGATATCTCTATCTCGCCACTGCAACGGAGTTCATCACAGACAACTACACTAATATTATAAAGAGAAAGAATTTGTTTGTTAGTAATTTATAAAATCAAAAACCACTGTACCGATTTTAAAAATTTTTTCACCATTAGAAAGCTTTAACTTCGCTGAGTGACATAGACCTGTATGTATTTACCACGGGCGAAGCCGGGGCGAACTGCTATTGTATTTATAAACTTAATGAATCATTTTAAAAGCCTTTTTTCAGATTCTAGATTCTATTTATCTGGCTTTTGAAGTATAGTATAGAATATTATTATAGATACATTAATAACATATAAACGCAATTTCAACGTATATTTTTTCGTCTCTTATATAAATAATTAAAAAATTACCACCTTTGTGGAAGCATTCTAAAATTAACTATTCGTCGCACCCAAGTTTTTAATCAAATTTATTTATGAAAATCGCTGCGACAGACTACCTTTGCCATACACTTATCATAATTACGCGACTACACCTAGTCACAAATATTATAGTATTAGATATTTAAAAAGGTATTTTTGTATATTGATACATGGCTTAATAAAACTTAAAAACACGTTCTAATGATAGAAGAACAAATAATTTGAGTGTAAGTAAGGAAGTTATCTGATCCTGGCGATCCTAACCAAGATAAGATACACTTTTGAAATTATTATATTTTGTGTGCGATGTAGTGTAAAATTTTAATTAAATCAAATACAAACATACAAACATATAGGTGAAGTTAATAAAATCGTGTTAAAATGCTCCGTCACATAATGTTGAATTTAAATTATACCTACAATCTTCTTTTTAGTCCAAAAGATTATAAAATCCCAATCATGAAACTTTGAACGTCAAAAATCATGTAAAAAGTCTGTTATGACGCTTGATTGTATGATTGGACGTAATAAAAAGAGTTCACGTTAAATTGACTACTAACAGTGTAACACTATGTATCTATGTAGGTATGTTTTTTACTATTCACATCACTACTATTCACATGATTCCAGATCCTACAATTCTGTCTAACTCTCCACGTTCTAACTATGACCCTAACTCCTACCGTATGATCACTTTGGGTAATTGAAATACGAAATGCCTTTTACACATCGACCATCTCTATCATGTTTAGAGCTCGGATTTTTAAAAAATTAACCACTTTTTAACACGAATGACGTATTAAATCGAGATCAAGCATAACATAGTTTTGTAATCATCATTAGTGGCACATATTACAATTTTGTATTTATTGTTTATTGAAATAAATCAGCTTGTAATTTTTAAAGAGAAATGCAACGATACCCCAGAGCACAAAGCTCACACAAACTGCGCCGGACAGTATTTCTATACTTTTAA
Organism: Zerene cesonia; assembly: GCF_012273895.1. Taxonomy (NCBI): domain Eukaryota; kingdom Metazoa; phylum Arthropoda; class Insecta; order Lepidoptera; family Pieridae; genus Zerene; species Zerene cesonia. The sequence continues at coordinate 3,841,802 of NC_052113.1, read as the reverse complement.
TGGTGTAATATGTCTATTTTAGTGTTACCAAGATATACAACTGCGTAGCCATAAACTTTATTACCATAACTAGTGTTAGCTAATTTCAATGAAATAAACCTCTTCTAGCCATCTAATAGCAGGCGCCGTATAGTTATCAAAATAATAATTTTATCTCTTACAGCTTTATTCTTACATGTATCTTCAACAGTTCTCTATATATATATGAGTGATAATTAATGTTTTTTTTTTTTAATAATCAACGGTTAGTAAAATCATTGATTATAAGTAGATAATACTCTCTCTGTACTCTTACCCTTAACCGGGTTTAAATAATCGCCTTGTGATCACAGCCTGTTTTTTAAATTCCATTATAATATAACTAACCAAAACATGCAAACAAAAAATCATAATGTGTCATTTAATTGTCTTGAAAAGTTTAGTTGAGATAAAATATTATGTTACCTTTATATAGCGCTGAATTAAATCATAGATTATTTATTTTTTACATGAACCAAATTCTGGGCTTCACTCGCGTGTAACACACCTTCAATCCAGGTATTTAATATGGGATGATAACATTAATTATGTTAGAAGTCGATTATTTTTATAAAACACTTCAGCCAGACGTACCTTTATATTAATTGTACTAACGTTGAATGTTAAATATTCAATTTATTAGTAACATTTGTCAAAATATACGAACATAAAGGCAATTACTTAGCTAAGTAATTACATTCTAACATTTTTGTAATGACAACTCTACTCACCTTATCATAGTTTATCATATTTGTATTTAAATACAATGTCAAAAGGACATATTATGTTACGTTATTTCATATAGATTTTACTCAGATAAAAATTATCAAATTAAGTATGTCATTGTAATAAAATAAAAAAATGCCTTTATATTTTATCATAAGCATTTAAACTAAAACAATTAATATTAAACATTGAATTACTTACCTCTCCAATGAATAAATTTCAGGACGCCAGCCCAACTATCTCCAGTCGCGTACACTTCGAAAACTTATCAAGAATCCGTTCAAACTCACAAACACTATCTATTCTTCCATTAAAATCACTTAGAACTAATAAACATTATTCTTTTGTCAATATCGAATGGTTCATAGGGAGGTTTGTGTAGCAAAAGCTAGATTAAACATCGATATTAAAAATTCACGCAGGAGAGGACGACGTGACACGTGCTTAACGCCGCGCGTTCTGACCTCAACTGAAGTCTGAAGCTTGGGCATTGGGCGGCTGACGGCTCCGTTGGGGTATATTCAAAGTTAACCCATAATAGCTTAGTTTTTACGACAGAAAATTGGAAAAATTCACCCCGAGCAAACAGGCCAATTTAACACAGCGATGTGTTATTATAGTTCTAATAATATAAGCCCATGTCTGATACACGTATGACTGAATTAAGTTGTCGTACAATTTATTCATGGCTAAATAAAAGTACAGTTTATTATTCATATTTATTAGCTAGCTCCATGTAAGAATTATGTTTCTTTATAAATTTAGCTACTTGATGTAGCAAAAATAGCTATATTGTTTATGAATTACGACCTAACAAGGTTAGAAATACATACATATATAACAAGTTGTCGTACCCGTAACAACGTAGGGTTTTTCAGGAATAGCGGGTAGATTTTAGCGGCCTATGGACGCCATTTCGTCTCGCTGACATCTGAAAATAAATCTTTTCTACAAAAAGGTCACCGACGTTTCTGGGAGGGCGGGTATCACTCCATATTTTAAAATGTAACAAAAATAGCTATATTGTTTATGAGTTACGACGAACAAGGTCAGAAATACAAACATACATAAAAAGTTGTCGTATCCATAGGATTTTACAGTAAGAGTGGGTAGATTTTGGCAGTCTATGGCCGCCATTTCATCTCAGTGATATCTGTAAATAAATATTTTCTACAAAAAGGTCACCAACGTTCCTGGGGAAGGCGGTACTACTCCATGTTCTAAAATAGGACCAAATGACAACTCGTAAATCGTTCACAACCATTCGGAGTTATCGAGAAACTAAACAGTCGACCGCGACCCGAGGCTTTTTTCGCTTTATGATTATAAATTTAAAGCAATCTCCACTCCACCTGAAGAGATAAATAAATGAAATTGGTCGAGCCGTTTAGAAGTATATAACATTACTTTTTTGTAGATATATATCGGAATTCTGAAGACAATCAATCAATACACACACATATGAAAAGTTAGTTATAATGGAATCAACAATTTCTATTATTCCTTAGTGCAGGGAAAGCTTCCCCTATTGGGTCAAGGAGACATCTAATATTTAAATACTTTCCAACTAATTTAAACCACAATTCGTTTTGTATTTATTATTGAACACCTTTCAAATGTTACTGAACATAATAATATAACGATTTTAAGTCAGAGAAAAAGAAAAGGGGTTAATTTGTAACATCATATTAAAATAAATACATTATAAACGATGCTTATAAAATTGTCAGTAAATGCCACAGAATATAATATTATATCTCTATAAGATGCTTGATTATCCAAAAATATTAAGCAGTGGTGGCTCAGTGGTGAGAACCTTGGACTTCAAAAATCGATAAGTCGGCGTTCGAGACCGGGCGAGCGTGCAGGAAATAAATTGATTTTTCCAATTTATCTGCACATGTGGATAACATCACTGCTTAAAACGGTGGAGGAAAACATCACGAGGAAACCGGCATGTCCAAGAATCAAAAGTTCGACGACAAGTGACATCTACCAACCCGCACTTGGCCAGCGTGGTGGATTATGGCCTGAACCCTCATAGGAGGCCTGTGTCCCAGCAGTGGGAACGTGTGTGTGCTGATGATGATGATGATGATGATTAGACATGTGAAATTTCAAACAAAGAAAAAATTAAAAAATCTCTGATTTTGACATGTAAAAAGTAAAAAACAAATAATTGTATGGGGAAATGTTCTCACTCTTGCCAGTGATCTGCAAATAAATGCATTTTTTAACAATTAAAACTGGATATTTATGTTATACGTAGATATGTATTATCGAATTAACAACTAACTCCTTATAATAAATACTAGCTGTTTGTTTCAGCTTCGAACCTCATTAGACTACAAACTATGTATAGCTATAGGCTATATATATGTATATGTATACGTAGGTGCATTACCTGCATGTACTCCTGCATATAGCTGCCAGGATCACGTACAAATTCAATGGTAAAAGAACTTTTGAAATCGGCTGAGTAGATACAGAAATTGTAATTGCAGCGTCACAAATACCCAAATTTACAAACTGTTGGTACCTTTTCTTTATAATAGTACTAGCTTTTCGCCCGCGGCTTCGCCCGCGTAGAATTCGCTTATATCGCTCGACATGGTAAGGAGTATTTTTTTCGCATTAAAAGGTATGGTTTGTTCGTTCCCAAGTTTAGCTCCGACTTCATAACAAGTTTCATCAAAATCGGTTTGACAATAACGAACTTTCATAAAAACTTTCATCCCCTCTTTCAACATTTTTACCCTTTTTTATCGCGATAAAAAGTATCCTATGTCCTTTTCCAAGTTCAGTTCTATTATCATACCAAATTTTGTCAAAATCGGTTCAGTGGTTTAGGCATGAAAGCGTAACAGGCAGACAGACAGACAGAGTTACTTTCGCATTTATAATATTAGTAGGGATAGATCAGACAGACTAATTTACATATCTACAATCGACATACCCATAATTGATTACCATTTTATGCAAAACGGTATTCAATTAAGGCTAAAAATCCGATACAGAAACGATTTTATAATGGTCATTGAAGAGGCACGTGTAGGCAGCTATTACTTTATCCCATACCTCCAATAAGTAATAAACGATTAATCCCTTTGAATCATACTTTAATATTGATTTGTAGTCATTTATTTTTTATACATACGCATTTATTTGAATCTAAACATAAAGACTAATATGTAAATAGATTGAATTGTCGCCATATTTTATTACTTCAGCCTAATATAGCATTACGTTATCTTGCCTCAGCTTTGTGACGTCTACTGTACAAAAGAATCCTCCCTTCAAATATTTCCAGAATAATATATATAACACGAATAAATGAAAAAATGTCTGGGCCTGCCGCTTTCAGTCTCTCTTATTTCCTCGTTTAAGTTATTATAAATGTAATGAATATATTAATACGAATAAGTATTTCATTTCAATGAAAAAAAATGAAAATTATCAAAATACCAATTACGTTTCCTCACATTTGGTAATAACAATAACATATATTGCACATTTTTACGTTTCTGGCTTATGAATATAATGTTAGTAAAAAATAAACACAGATATTAGATAGAACCTTGTTTATCTGCACACTTTCAGAAGAAGGTCGGACAAAAATGTTCCAAGTCCATCAACACCTTTATTTTTAGAGTGAGCTCTTAGTACTCTATAAACTAAAGTTTATAAACTGTAAGGAGTTTACGTAAATTTGTTTATAACTTATCCAATTTACTGCTTGATATTGACGGGCATATTTCATTACGATTTATTATAGTACCGAGCGAACTGCTTAAATAACATTTTTTGTAGAATAATACTTTACTTCAAAATAAATATTTCTAATAGATCATTAGGAGGCATCGCGACTTTCATAACATAGAGAAATCTTTTTTTGTGGACAACGACTCAAAAGTTGAATTTCTAGTTCCTATTAGACATATAATTATTATTTGTTTCATCGTTATTTGTCCTAAAGATTATGCAAATAATCATATTTAAAGATAACGGTTAGAAAAGTTAATAAGTAAATCAACCACAAAATAAATTGCAGTACAAGGAAACATACACGAATTATCCGAAAAGTATTTGATTTTTAACACATTTCAAAAAAAAAAAAATCAAATCCCTGAATTTATCTCTCTCTTTTTCTAAATGAAATGGCCACCGTAATTTATATGGTAGATATATTATTATGGCAGATAGATTGTAAAATTATACCATTGAATACAATTTCTAAAATTAAAACTTTTGTATACTCACACACAAAAGTTTTAATTGCTGCTGAATTAAAAAGAGAACAACAATATAAAACGGAATATGCGGTACTTTTTCGATAAAACAAATATTTTCCTTATGTTGTTGTGATTTCATCGATATCTTAAAACTGTGGTAAAAGCCAACAAAATAAAAATCACTTATTTAATAGTTATGGCACGAAATTTCCGTTTCCAAATTTTTACTTGCTAATTGGATTGGTCTTCAAGTCGACTTAGAATTCTTACTTCAATCAGAATTTTAAGAAAGAGCCCAAATTGCTTCGTTAACAATAAACGCCGAGTAGATTAAATAAATTAACTTTCCCCGGACATATTTTTAATGTAATATGTTACCAATATTACGTTTAAAATAAATCCGGAGTGATTGATTGATTAGATATGTGATGAGTTTAAAAAATGTGATTGACTTTTAATTATATTTACGCAAAACGTGTATCTCTTTAAGATAAGTATTACTGTAATAATCATCCACTATTTAACATTTACATATAGATATTTGCTTGTTTCTTTTGAATGATTAATATGGTGGGCGGGATAAGCGGTAGATAGAGTAGTATTCCCGAATTTAAACCTAAAGCAGCACGATGTACACGGGAAGGGTTTTAGTCGGTGAGAAACCTATACCACGGCTCCTTCCCTAGAGACCGTGGCTATCTTATACGAGATTTTTCTCACATTACAAAGGGACTTCAAATGTCACAATAAAACAAAGGCAGTTCTTCTTAAATTTTTATTTTCTTTTTACATAAAAACACTTTTATCACAACTCAGCAATCTTCATTACGCGTGTCAACCTCACAGTCTTGACTGAAACAAAAAACGATGAATTAATTTCATTGTGACAATGTTGTATGTGACTTATTTGGTAATTCGATTTGACAAAAAGCTATTTACTATTTTACCCAATCAAACTCTAGATATGAATATTAATGCTAACATTGTTATTTATTCTAATAAATTTAATAAATAACCTTTAAAATCAACACAAACAAAAAACATGAAAATTAAAAAAAAATCATTTCCATCTATAGCTAATACGGAGTTAAAAGTAACTTAAATGTACCATAGAGAAAATCTACGTTATTACAATTATGACCTTTTTCTAGTACAGAAGTACCTTTTACTCTGAAAATTTTCTTGAATTGATACATTAAGAGAGAATGTACCCACAATGTGCTAAATATTAAGTCCAATTTACCTCATTCCCGCGGTGGATAGCTAGAACCATGTCGAGTTCGTTTGAACCAATATGTATTTGTGCACGTCCATTGCCGTCCACTGTGATAGTTTTACCGGTACAACCATTATTCACTTTTTCACCAGAGATCACGTCGCAGTATCTACCGGCTGGCAGGCAAGTCTAGAACAAAGCACGATTTATTATTTTTTAAATTATGATTAAAAAATATATTGAAGAGTATTACTTCTTCCTAAGAGTTGGACAAAGACTCTAAAATTAAGGAGCGTGCAATAAAATCTTATGTCGCAAACGGTGACACATTTACATGTAAATAAATCTTAATCTATAAAGGCATATGTAAAAGTACCTATTATTCAATTCAATTTTATATGATTCAATTCAATACAGTGTCGTAGTGAGACGAAAAACTCCTCAACAATTCGGAAAAATCTAGTGAAGTTTCGCGCGGTCGTTTCACGGACGTTTCAATTCAACAACTGCTCGGGAACTGATCGGATAATGCAGAAATTCCGTTTTATATACAAACAGACATACATATAAACTAATCAAAAGCGAAATGTAAATGTCATGATGGCGAATTTTCGGATGAGCATAGAAATACGCATAAGTCCCAATAATTAATCTATTCTCGTATTAACCGAAAAAGTTTCAGTTCGACACATACAGATTTTTTTTATATTAACCCTATTCTTGCTTTGCCGTATCGCTTGCTATCTGTGAATCAAAGAAAGGAGGCGCTAAATAATAAATACTTTAAACCTTTATGGCTTGATATAATACAATGAAAATAACTAAACTGAAAACCTGTTTAAAATATATGTATAATATTATAATATGACGTTTAAGTCATTCATTTCATTTCATCTTGTAACGAGTATAATAATAATTTTTTCACAGTCCCACTCACAATAAGGAGCTATCCCGAAGACATTTCCATTTGCAAACTAGTGCGGAATACGAGCGTGAAATTCCACCGAGCTTTTTCATCTAAGACTTGTCCCTAATCTAAACCGCTGAGACGAATGGAATAATACAATTGCGTTTCACTTCTACCTATCGTCAGGGTATTATTTTACTAGGTCTTCAACATTTATGTACCGTCTTCAAGTTGTTATATTCATGTTGTCACATGTTTTAATTTGAACGATATTATTGCCATTATCTTAAAAGATTGGATGGTTTTGAATTTATTGTTTGCTTAATACAAGATGGGACTCAAGTAGGTATATAGTATAGGTATATTTTTTTAACAGAAACTTTCGGGATTTGATCATGTTGTCTATTTAAATTAATATTTAAAATCACAAACATAATTAAAAATTACATTAAAGTAGAAAATTATAAGTCTTATTATTATGAAGGTTACAGATTTAATAACGTGATTAACAAACCTGCAAGTTCTGGTTCAAATCGCGGTTTTCGTTGTTAAACGCAACGAAACCTTGTCCACCGCGGCAGAAGGCGATCTGGTTGTTTCCGTTATCCCACCAATTGGTCACTCCGGTGTTGCCAGCTACGTTTCTGAATGCCACCATTTGGTAGATCTGTCTCCAGCGGTGTTCGCACACCCAACCGTTGCCGCAACTATTATCCTGAAAAGTTTGATAGATTAGTAAATCTTACGTGTCCCGCGGGAAACTGTGTTGTACTCTATGTTGTCTGTAGTATATTATCATTGTACAGATTACTATTCTAAAATTTATTTCGAATTATTTATTTCACTTGAAGAATTGCATGAATATAATTGTAAAAGAAATTGGTTGCTTAATCTTATATTAATATTTATTATAACAATCACCATCTGTACTTTAATTTTAAATGATTCGATTTATCCCGTAATTCTCAATTACCGTTAAACATGTTATTTTTATAGTATGGTAAGCAGAAGGGGGGTTGCTCCCGTTGTCAATCCAATATTTGACACCTATTACGGAACCCATCATATTCCTCTTCTGTCGTGTTTATAAAAAATATTAAAATAGAAATAAGTTTATATTGACATCAACTCAAATATGATAATGAAGTATTTATAATTGATCTCGTATTTCAGTCATTTTGAAAATTGATGTGGAAAGTAAATCAGTAGTTTCCTGGAGTCTATTCCTAGAAACCCCCTATTTATCTTTAGAGCATCGAGTTAATATCAGTGTATTTTTTGCAGAACGTTATATTATTGCCATAGTTGTTTATTTGCATTTGTTATTCAGTGCATTTACAGAGAACTTGCGTAAACAAGCTATTAACAAGATGTTTATTTTAAGACGAACTAGAATGCTTTTGTTCGTTTTTTTCTTATTCAGTATACTAACAAGATTATTAACTAGTAATACATTTACAAAAATAACTGTATTTGTGTAATGTTAATAATTTTATGCAGCATTCATTTAAATAGTTGTGTGTATGTATAATAATGTAATATAATAACTTCAAGTCATAATTTGGTTAGGTTTAGGTTTAGGTTAGGTTTTATTGTGGTAGTCGAGTATGCTTCGGCACGAATTGGGCCAGCTCACACCGGGGAAGTACCACACCCCCACAGAAGACCGGCGTGAAATAGCATTCCGCTGTGTTTCGTTCGGTGAGTGGGGGAGCCGGAGGCCCATATCCTTTTCCTTTCCCCAGTCTTTTCCTTTTTTCCTATCGCCAATCCTTTCTTAATCCCTTCCCAAAAAGTCGTCAATCCATTTGTAGAGGCGTAAGGTCTGCAATGGACCTTATGCCTCTCCAAATGTTCATGGGCGGTGGTAGTGCTTACTATCTCGCTAATACATTTGAAGTCAAACAAACACAAACACAATCTCAACAGATATTGAAACAGACATACAGAGTTGATCGTAGGCGATCGGATGTTTCCATTGGAGTCCATTGGAGGTCCGGCTTCCGTGTCAGTGAAGTGGAAGCTGCTCATCAGCTGAGCCCAGCCGTACGGATGAGCTAACATAAAGGCGATAGCGCCTTTGTATTGTTTCGCTTGCTTGTGCGTTAATATGTCACCGCCGGCACCGTGGCCACGCTGGTTGTCGTGGTTGTCGATGAAGACGAGAGCATCGTTGGACGCTAGAAGCGACCAGCTTGGACCCCAAGTGGAGAGCCACCTGAAATTTGTGGTTGTATAAATATTTGTTTTATAGCACTATTTATAATGACGTGCAGAAGGTTCTTATATATTATCTCTTACAACAATATTTAAATAATAAATATTGTTATGTAATTCTTCGTTACATCATGTAATAGCTATGTATTCTTATATGTAAGCATAATAATAAATTTATTATGTCATAGAAACAAAAACGTACCAAAATAACAGAACCTAAGATTTTTACACTAATAGATATTTTTTAAATTACAATAATCTATATTTCAATAGCCTGTTGTTTCAGTTTTAATTTTAATTACAAACACATGAGTAATATTTCCAAAAATTATATAATAGTTCGTAAAAAATATACTCACTTCATAAATAATGATAAGTTACTTTAGTAGTCTATAAAGACGTAAGACATTAACCACTTAGTTATATTTATATTGTAAATCGAAAGCAATTTATAAATAGCGTGAAAACAATTATTGAATTCTTGGAGAAATGTAGAACGCTTTTGTATCTATCTAGTTGTATTAATTCTAAGACTAAAATGAAAGATATTATTTATATTAATAAATCACACTCGTAAATATTAAATTCAGAGAATAGACAGACTCATTTGTTAGACTGAATTCAGAAACATTTTATCTATTATCTACAATTCCGTACGACGATTACTCAAAGCTCATCCATTACACGATATCAAAATGAAAATATATGCCGTTCATCCAATTTTCCACCAAACATTCCGTGTGAATTAAAGCAACATCAACATACCTAAGCTGATTATGGCCCCTGAACGCTCTGCTAAGTTCCATGCCAAATCTGAATTCAGTGACCGCCGCGAGGGGAGTGTACTCGTTCCTGCTAATAGCCTCGCCGCCAAGATCAATTACTTCTTGGAAGATATACGGGCGCGCCCCTTGGGGGAAGCCGTGGCTGGGGTTGAGGTTGTGTAGCCTGTCGTAGATGACCCGGAGGTCGCCGGGCCACATGTGTTTCGCTGCGTCGATTCTGAAGGAAGTTGTTTATAGTGAATCAAATTGTTGAAACGCGCAGTGATACAACGTTATTTGTAAACATATTTGATAATAACAATTTATAAAATAATATGTTAAATAAATGTTTCGAAATAGATAATGAACCAAATTTAATTTAGTACCAGTTCGATCAATAAGTAGGTGAAGTATAATAGTTACAGTATAAATAATTTTATTACATCGCAATAATGGCTCCAACATACTCGCCAATTAATATCAATCGACCTTTCGTGTAACTTATTACGTTGCATACGTTGCCTTTGGGTATTTGAAATAATGGAACAATATACTGCAGATTTAAAGATACAATTGCTACAGAAAACAGTATGAAAAACAAATAAAAAAAATCACTACACAAAGAATTTCACGGATCATTTCAGCTATATTGAGTTGTGTGTTTTGGTGTATATTTTCATAAACTAGCCTATGAACTTAAAGATTAAGATGGTGTATAAATGCTGGTGATTGATTTTTCTAACCTCTTTTAAAGCCTTTGTGTTCCATTGCTAAGCAGAACGTAACCATGAATAAATTGCTAGAGATATGACTAAGATACTGTTATACTGATCTACAGACTTTCGATACAGGAATCCCACAATACCTGGTGGATAATGGATTATGTGAGTGTATATGATACATTTCAATTATATAGTTTCAAGCAAACTATTAAAACCCTTCCATTCAAAACAAAATTCCAAAGGTTTCAACATTTCATATGTGCTCGTTTTATCGACATAACAATACTGATTACTGAGTTTTAAATAGGAAAATATTTATAACCAACTTCGTATATTAATATAAAATTTAATTGTTTTTTTTTTATGTTAGAGGCAACCGAGCTGGTTTGCCCGATAGTAAACGATCACCACCGCCCATGTAGATTTGAAGAAATAGGGGCTCTGCAAATGGGTTGGCCGCTTATAAAGAACATAAGATGAAGAAAGGATTGAATTTGAAATTAAAGGAAAGGATAAGGAAGGGTAAAGAAAAGAATACGGGCTGGCGGCCGTTGTAATTAATGCTTTATAAATCCTACACGTTTCATTCGTTTTGCTATAATGCGATAAAATGAAGTGTATTTGTTTCGTGTACTTATACAGTAGGGAATTCTCACCTGAATCCAGCGACACCCATATCAATGAGACGGTTCATGAAACCGACAATCTGGCCCCTCACATATTCAGAACCTTGGTTCAAGTCTTTGAGACCGGATAGCTCGCAATTACGTACCTTTAAATAATTAATTAACATTTATAACCTCCATTCAATAGTTGCAAATTATAAAGGTATAACTTATAATATATATAGCTAGTTTACGAATTTTGTGACTTGCAATTTTTGTGTAACAGTACTAAATTTTTACATATATGCCGCGAGCAAAAGATTTACTAGCTTTCCTAATTCTACTAATAGATCTGCTAATAATTGCTTGACCCCTTTGTTTTTTGTTCGATTTGTTAAAATAGGGGCAACAAAAATTTGCCGTGTAACTAACGAGGTTAATCAGGCAGACGGAGAGTCTTAGTAAGAGCGAAGTCTTAGTAAGAGGATCCCTTTTTATCCTTTAGGTAAGGATAAAAAGGGATCCTCTTACTAAGACTAAAATTTTTATATATATTTTGCACCAAACAAGGTCGCCAAGCGTACAAACTACCCTATTCAGAAAAATGTAATTACTGCAGGTAGCAATTATCAAACCACGGAGTAATTACAAAGAGTCTCTCCACTCAGCTCATCGTTTTTTTACCATGTAGAAAGAAACTCCTGGAATATTCTCCTTTTTAATGAGACACAATTTTCATTGACATTCTAATTCATTTTTTATATGCTTTATAATGTTGAGTTGTCCACATTCCGAATGAAAACGCTTTTATACGTGTTTCAACTACACACATTTATAATGTTACTAGGTAATAAAAAGTAAAACGTATTATCTCTACCCCGCGGATTCACCCACGTCCTACTTTATATTATATGGCCTATAACCTTTTTCCATAATTGAAGTATTAACCATTGGCAGGATTTTTCAAACCAGACCAGTAGTTTCTAAGATTATGCGACTAGCCAAACAAACAAACTCTTCAGCTATAATAATTAGTAAAGATATATAAATGTACATTTAAACAACTAAAGATTTGCTGGTCATGATTGAAATCCTTAAACAAGTACAAAACAAGTCATGAAATACTCACTCTGTCAGCGCAGCATCGGTAGTCGTTACCAGAGATGACGCAATGGGGCCAGTTGAAGTCATTCCTGCCATAAGGCACAGCGGGGTAATGCCAGTTGCCGAAGTTAGCGGTGCTACCACCAGTTCCGACGTTTTCGTTCCACGTGCCTGTCATGTGATTGATGATGGCGTCCACGTAAATCCTGTTGGGGAGATATTATCGTTAGATGCAATCGACTGCCGGTGGGCGTTGACACCTGTGCCACAGCTAAACAAGCTTTTATGGGTGTCATCGTTGATTTTTGTTTAAGTACACTATGTAAATTCGTTCTAAATAAACAATTTTGAATTTGGAATTTTTTTAAAGGGGTTAATAATTCGCCAGCCAGCAAATTTTGGTACAATTATTTTTTTCAGGTATAGGTACCTAAATAGGTTTTTTTTTATTTCGATTAAAAACAAAAGCTCTTAATTATCTATGTATAACACAATCTATACGTTCGGTAACTATTCATCATTTGTATCCACTATGAAAATGCTTCTAAATAATTAATTAACTAATGAAACATTTTTGTTTGTATTTATGCAATGATCACTCAATGAATCAATGCACGATTGCCTAACACTCCTCTTAATTAAGCGCCTTGTACAATTTTAAGCAAAACTTTATTTTTCATAAGACAAAAAATATCGAGCTAAGTTGTGGATTGTAGTAATAGCTCCTTGTTATATTAAAAAATCACCCTTCGCCAATAAATCCACTTCATTTAAAAACAAATAAAAATAATCAATTCACCTCTTGAAAGAACTTCATAATCGGCTCTGACTGATCTGATAAATAATTATCATTTCTTCTGCAGTTTGTTAAATCGATTAGGTTCTAAATACATTATTGCTACAATTTTATTATTCAGGAAGTTAAAATTATCATACGAGCCACTCGCTGATAGGTAGACGTTAGCAAAAATAGCTTTTAAATTTCCCAACGACCTACTTTTCCCAGTGTAACTTTATTAAAAACTGGACGATACTAATCTTACCAATTAGACCGGTTTAAAATAGAAAGAAGGAAGGAAATTGATAATGAATACGTTTTTCTATTACTAATACTTTGAAATACATTACTTTTTAAATACTAATGAAATGCATTTTTCGGTCTGCTAATGTCTAACATTGTAGACGCATTATATATTCAATTACATAGATAGATAGGTATGTTAAAAGTTTTCAAAATTAGATAGATATATACATATATTTTTCTTTTATATTCACACGAGTTGTATAAAATAATAGACCCGATTCGATTTAAATCTAATAATAATATTAAGAACATTGACACAAGTCGCTTTTTTCTTACCTAACACCGACGTTATTACAGCGTCGCACCATGTCCCTGAATTGTTGTTCGTTACCAGACCGCGTGACCAGACGGTAGGAAATGGGCTGGTACCGCTCCCACCACGGGCGGTTTCTGGACCATATAACTAAGTTTTCATTTGGAGGAGATATCTGTGAATTAGAAACTAAATTAACTTTGCGGCAGTGACATTAAATACAAAAACTTTAAACTATAAGCAATTTACATAAGTTTGCATGTGCTGATGGTTTCTTAGGTAAACCAAATAAAGTAAATATATAAAGCGAGTAACTCAAAACTTAGGTGATTTATTCTCGTATCAGATGTACTACTAATCTATGTCTGAACTTTTTCACCCAGATGTTCATTCGATTAACAAATGTTATTGCGAACTATGAGACACATTAGGGACAAATGACAAACCACTCTCGAAAAACACATTATCTACTTTTATCTGAGTTTTATTTACTCTGCTTGTAATACTTGAATGGCCCATGACAGTCTTTATGATACATGTCTAATATGATATCATACAAGTTCTTTAGTGACGTTATACGTTCAATGCAAAAAAACGTATTCGATTTATATGTGCAATAAAACTAGATCTATCTATATGCAAATCTGTTTTCAAAGCCATCCAAATACCGTGAAGCAAAAACACACAGATACTGACGAAAAAAACCGATGAACTATCTTAATAGCGTTAACATACAGCTAACGCTAAATTATCGTGACATTTTATGCACAGAAATACCAAACGTATATTAAATATTTTACAAGAAATTCCCAAACAACTCATAATTTGAAGAACTTTCATGAGTCGGTCTTAAGCTTTAAGAAATACGGTTGAATAATTGACTTAAGAAGATTTAGGTTGGAGATTAATTCCCACCGTAAACAATAAACTTTGCACGCGCTTAAATAAACATTACAGCTATAAAACAAGTCTTATTATTATTTCAAATTTTGTAAACTCAAATATAATTAATCAAGTACTTTAATGATCGCCTTTGTAATTATTTAACAAACTCAATTCTCACAATATAATAATAATGATAAATTCATCCGTCTTCCACAAAAAGATAAAAGGAATTCCTACTTTTTTCGTCACTATTAAGAAGTCAATAGTTGACTGTTTAAAATAAATACATAAATGTGTACACTTAATAAATATTTTGAATGAATGAATATGTGATGTTAATTTTCCATTATGTTGTCCATATAGGTAATTTTTCTGACCACCCAGATTCGAGAATTTAGATACCTACTCATTATACGTATTGAAAATGTTTGATTGCCCGTGATATTAAGTTTCTAAACAAAGATGAAGATCAAACAGAGGGAAAGAGCTTTAGATTTCCAACGAAATAAGATTATGTTACGTGGAAATAATATGACCGGGAGCACTCGTAACTTAGTGGTCGAGACCCCTAAGACTTCAAAAAAATTTCGAGTCCAGACGAGCGTAAAAGAAACTGATTAATTTTTCAATTTATCTTAACATTATTTTAGTCACCAGGGCTCGAAGCGGTGAAGGAAAACATTGTGAGGAAACCGGCATAAAAAAAATCCGTCGTAAAAATTGGCCGCTAGGACGGTAGTGAACCGCCAACTCAGTGCCAGCTATATAATATAAAAAACCCTCATTCGAGGCCTGTGCCCTGCAGTGGAAACAAACATGGCCTGGGATAATGAATATTAAAGTTTTTACCTATAAAATACAATAACATATCGTAATTTGGGCTTAAAGAATTTGGATAAAATCGCATTCAACGAATTGAATCGAATCGACTGTTTATACATTATCTAATCTTCTTAATGGGAGGGAAATGACATATAATTTATGTCGCTTCGAATTATCTAGTTGGTCCAAATTATTATTATTATTTAATATGCGGATTACGGAAATCTCTAAATAAAAATTCATAATTCCGATAGAGTGGCTTGTACTTAATAAGTTGCGTCCTACTATCAGTAGCTATGATAATTATTAATCTTTTATTTTCATTATATAAATTATTATAATTTATAACTTAATAGAAAGGAATTATTAATCGACAAAATTGAGAAATTTTGAGGCTCAAGAGGTTGCTTAGAATCCCGCCTTGTGATCAATTTTTTTCTATTCTATCAAAATGTCTCATTTTTTAAAGCATTTCAATGATACAAAACTAAAAATTAAAACAGTCAATACTATTTTGATTTCAATACAAAGTGTATAAAGTATACATGAAGCATTTCACAGACCAGTAGGTAAATTATACTTTTTTTTATTTAAAACATGTTTTTAAATATTTTTTCGATACGGTATTCATAAAAATTATGTTTGAAGGTAACTAATCACATAATTTGTTTATTTTATTTTCTTTATTAAATAACATAATCATTTTAAACCAAATTTATCTAATAATTTACGAACATTTAATTAATTGTGAAGTAGTTTTCCAAATCGCAACATATCTCTTATTAAGCATTGTGTTTTAGCACTTTTTAATCCATACAAACAAATTAGGAAAAAAATCACAAAACCCACCTGGATACCACCAAATCCCCTTGGACCAAGGAACCTCTCGCATTCAGCGGCTATGTCATTCCACTTCCACTCAAAGAGGTGCACCATGGTCGTTCGACCGGAGGCATAGTGCGGGTTCTTGTATGCCAGCACCGCTGTCGCAGCAGAAAGCAGAAGGATGTACCGAAACATCCTGGCAACTGGAAGAAATGAACATTTAGAAAAAAACTAATTAGTTGCATTGAAGGCTCAAATTCTATTATAAACTGGGAATATTATGGAAATGATCCATTATCAGTGTCTCGGGCATAAAACAGCTAGGATAACTTAATATGTATATACAGTTAACTGAAACTTGGAGTACGGCTAACGAAAGGGTTTCCTTTCTTTTATCCTACATCAAGGGAATGAAGAAGTGTTGAAGCTATCCTAGTTTATGAACACAAAATAGGAATAATTATTTAATTTTCCGTAAGTGTGTTGATTGTTGTCACTGCTTTTATATGAATGTAAAAAGGAAAAGAGCCAATAAAGTATTAATTATTTAATATAATATAAGAAACCTTGTGGTAAATGCTTTCCTAAAATAGTGCAAATGACCTCAAATATTATAATGAAGTTACCTACTTGTGTTCAGGTTTCTAGAGCGTTAACAAGCAAATTTTATTTATACAAACGTAAAGCGATAAATTTTAATAATTATATTCCGATATTTTATACATGATAAATATATCAACAAAGAAATTATACATTCCCACCCCCAACGTGGATTGATTTGTACGCTGTTACGGCACGTTTCGCACGCAAAGAAAATATTTCCGCAGTTCGAAACAAAGCAATTAATTAATTCAAAATTTTATTTTCACCGTATCAATAACGAATGCTTTAACAATTCCCGAATTTGCACACGAATAACATACAAAAAAATATTTTCGAAAGAAATAATTTTTACTCATATAAATATCTAATTAAAAGGAATTAAAAATGCAATTATCTTCTTAGAGAAAAGGTTAAAATAAGGTTATCTATAATTAAGATGTTTCAAGAAGCAAAAAATTTAAAGCAATTAAAATACATATAATTCTAAATCTTACCTTGACACTACCCTATGTATTTCTTTTAAATAATTAATAACTATCTGAGGCCTCCCGTCGAGATATTCCTTATATAGTCAATGTACCGAATTAATCGCTGTATGATAATTAATGTGATAAAAATATTATATTGTATTATCTCTCTATCGTATATCGCGACATTTTTGATTAGGTAACTTCCCTATAAACAACAATAAAAATAGCAAATCACAGGTCAATGTATCGTAATGCCATTTTTTGGGTTAAAACAACAAAGTACCTGCAATAAAGAAATACGACTTCCTTGGAATAATGAAATTTGTGAGCGTTGCAACTGAAAGATCACAGATAAATAATAAATATAGATTAAGAAAACTAATACTCGGAGTGATATAGAATCAACTATATTGTACCACTCGCAGTTATTCGGAGTATACGTAAGGAAATTAATTAATGCTCCAGATGATTATTATATAATCATTACTACATTCAGAGATGTATGTAAGGGCGGTGTTGAGCGGTTGCCCTCCATAACATAAAAAAAAATCCCGTCACGATAATTAATTGTTTGACAATTATACAAGTATATTAATTGCATAACTGATATACTTTGGACACTTATAGGTAATTATATAATATGTTAATGGAAAAAATCAAATACGTACCCATGTTACACACTCAATTCTGTCTCACTCACAACTTGCATAAATAGGAAACTATTCACAACAATTCCTTATCATAGGTGTTATATACATCATATGTATATTTGTGTCTCAATACAAAGTTATCCGTAAACAATTGTAGAATATTGAAACAGGTCAATATCGTTCAGACTACATATTATTATGGCATAATTAACTGCGTTTACATCAGCTTCTTACGTATATCTTTACCATTGTAATTTGCAAGGCATTACTATCTATCCAATATAGCATTGTTCGTCAAGGTACGAAACTATTTTCAATTATATAGAGCTGGTATAAATTACTATACCAGATACTAGACGATTTCAAACATACATTAAAATACAGTAAATACTATATAATTACTTAAACAAGCACTAATCAATTATAAAGTCTCAAGTATTCAATCATGTCCCCGGTTTCTAAATTGAGTCTTACAAATCTTTCAACGCCTTAATCTTTGTTGAACAAGTGATGGATTAAATCTTCAGAGACACTTCATTTAAACGCGGTGCGACTCGAACGAAGCGAGCAAGTTGATAAATGTCGATGGTGTTCTGTTCATAAGGCTAAAAGATATTTCAACAATCACATCAATTGCTTCGTCTGCGAGTTTGGCACACCTGTTCTTTTAAAATTTCATGAAAATCGCGTTAATGATCATGACAAAAACTCAATAATTTTTTACACAGCTACTCAATTATGGCGTAGGTAGATATAGTAAATTACATAATACAATTGAATAGTAAGATGGCTAGAGATTAAAATGGTAAGTATGGGAAATGTTTTGACATTATCTTGACATGTTCACACGTTTGATGAAAATTGGTCAATGACAATCGCCGCCAGAAAATGCCATGTTAGACATTTTTTCACGACTCTCTCAATATGGGTATCAAATGAGAGGGCTTGAGTTGAATACTGTACACGATGACAAATTTCAACTTTAAGACGACCGCCAAAACAATATGTATGTGTTCTTGTGGGTGTTTGTAAAATTTTAATTAATTTGTTGACCAATAGGTAAGTATAGTGACCGTTGCACTTAACTTTTGTCTTAATGAAACTAATCGTTTGACAACTTGATTAAGACAAAAGCTTACTTCGTTCTTAGAAAGTGGCTAGCTCATTGAACCCATTTTTTATTTTGCCAAAACGTGTATAAATAGAAAATAAATAACAAGGCTGTCGGATACAAAGTTTATCTTTCCAAATTGATTGAACATGATTCGAAGATTTTGATGCAAGTCACTTTTAAATCACTTAGGCTAAAGACCCTTCAGTGTCTTCATTTAATAAATTTTTCAAAACCCTCGTTAAATGTCTTTTTGTTGGTTGATAAGAATATCTTTAATATTTACCGCGAACTTTCGTTCGATCTTTAGAGCTTTCTCCTCTTTATATAAATGTATGCTTAAAATTGTTAAAGAAACTCTACTACCTACGTATTTATTCATTTCATTATGAACACACAATAACAAAAAAAAAACAATGTTAATTTTTTGTACTGTATTAGAGTTGATACCAAATTGGTAGATAAAGAACGAATGAATGAATGAAATGAATGAAAAATTCTATATTGTACACCATAAAAACTACAATTATAAGTGACAATAGTTAACTTAAAATGTACGGAGGGCGGTCTCATTGTGTTAAAGGTACACCAACATTATTTTCATTTTATTTCAATCCTTAAATACGAGAAACACTAGGAACTTGTAACTTTATATCAGATTTCAGAAATCCGATATTAATTTCAATTGTAGTAAGTGTCTAGTCCGTGTAACATGGACGAATAATAATTTAAGTATAGTGCCACCACTTATATCTGACATCCCTTCGAAGAATATTTATCATTTAGAATATATTCATGGCATCACTTATCTGTATGTGGGAGTCGAGCACGCTTCGGCACGAATTGGGCCAGCTCGCACCGGGGAAGTACCACACCCTCACAGAAAACCGGCGTGAAATAGTGGCATGCCACTGTGTTTCGTCCGGTGAGTGGGGGAGCCGGAGGCCCGTTTCCTTTTCCTCACCCGTCCTAGTCCATTCCTTCTTTCCAGTCATTAATCCTTTCCTTTTCCCTTACCCCATAAAAGCGGGCAGCGCATTCGCAGAGGTACTACTTTAGCGATGTTTATGGGCATCACCACCGCCCACGCTTACCATCCGGCGAACCACCAGCTCAGTTGCCCGCTATGACATAAAAAAAAAATCGTATTATCTAACAATCAAAATTTAAAAAGTAAGCACAAAGCACTTGAAATCGTCAAGTATGGCAATTCAACGTCTTAAGTTCAATTGTTCATTTCAGAGATAAGATGATGACACTATACCTACCTATTCTTATATTTGTTATTGTTTCTAAAGCAATCATAAATAATAATGACTTCATTTATATAATCTTATTGCAATCGCTATCTTGAATTATTATTTTAAAACTATTTTTAACAACAAAATTAAACCACCTTCAAAGCGAATAAATTAAGTTATGGCGACATCGGTGCCCGAAACCAGTATATAATATTAAAACATATTAAACACCAAATTCGACTCGATTTTCGATTTTTGATGATTTTAGAACGTTCCCCTTAATTTCTCTATGATGCTATCGAAGCTATACCAAATCTGGAAATATTATAATGGCGGTATCCTTCGATTAAGTAACTCCTTAAAGGAAAAAAAAATCTCTCGAGTCACTTCAAGCAGGTTTATAAACGACGAAGTAATCCGAGGCACATCAATGTATGTAAGTCGAAATGAGTAACCTCCGACTTTTGTAAGTCGGTTAAAAAATATGTACAATGAAAATAAGTACAATGATGAATGATGATAGGAAATTTTTAAAAATAAATCCTAACGAGTTTTGGGTGCATATGCGTTGATAAGTTGTAGATATGATTAATTGGGGAGATATTATATGCAATTTTCCAGTACGTTCTGTTGCCGAGGAATTAATAAGTATAAGTTCTATCATTTATCTGATTCGGTCCAATCTTATTAAATTATCAGTAGCGCGAGCACGAAAACTATCATTGAAATATTGGTATCGTCATAGAGACCTATTTATATGGAAAGCACCTGTAACTTTAAGAGGATAACACAAAATATTTGATTATTTATACCAGGAAAAACTATTATACATATTCTCCTTCTTCTACAGGTATATCAATTATCAAACTTCTGTTTATCGTCATACAAAGAACAGCTAAAAAATTATATTGGTGGTACAAAAATAACTCATGAAACGGTATGGCGTTCAGTTGCAAACAACGGATAAGCATGGCATGCTGATTTTCGTGCACACTAAAGGCTACTATATATACGATATTATAGCCGATACTAAGCTGCGCAAAAATGATTCTGGTACAGATGCTTGGATGTTTTTTTATTAACGTCTTTCCGTCTGTATGCCACACCGGAGAAGTATGACATTAGGCTCTCACTATCTGTTTTTTCATCGACTATGGGAAAATACAAATTTTTTTTGGGACAAATTTTTTTTTTTTTTTTTTTCTTTTTATCTGCTACTTAGCCATCTGTTTATTAAAACAATAATCTAAAATGGTCTCAGATTTTCATCGGTTAAAATGTTATTAAGCTGAGATGCACATCCAGTGATGCATATCTCATCTTTTGTCTGCGAATCTTATCGCAAGATCGGGTATACTATTTCGCTTCAAGCGAGAAAATCTCACACTGCCCACTCCCTGCAGCTCCGCAGCTAACTTATTTTTGTGATGGCTCAGTCTACCTTGGTATTTCTTGCTGTTTAATTCAATTTCTTGCTTCACTGTCAGTAGTTTGAGGTCTAGATTCACATATTTATTGCTTATGTGTGGTGGGATATTGAACATGGCTCTCATAGTCTTATTTTGAAACCTTTCAAGAATTTCGATATTGCTATGGCTGGCTGTTCCCCAGAGCTGAATGCCATAAGTCCACACTGGCTTTAGAATGGCTTTATATATAGCCATTTTACTAGCTTCAGTCAACTGTGACTTACGTCCGATTAGCCAATACATGCTACGTACTTTGGGACAAATGGTTTAATTTTCGTTATTCATCCGACATGTTCGATTAACGCCCACGCGATTATGCAGCTTGTGCCTGGGCTATGACAATGTCGCGGACGAATCCAACAAGTACCCATGGCTACCTTCAACAATGCGGCTAGATGGAACACAGTGGGGTTTAGTCGGTAGGAATCCGACATAACCCACGACCTCTTCCCGGAGGGCCGTGGGTATCTATGCAAATTTTTCCCACTGTAAAAAAGGGCTCTGACAATCATTTTTATTTTTATTATTACGTAAATAGGTCTAAAGAACCTTCCTGGTACAAATCTCCACATTCTTTGTATTATGTTCCGGTTTATCCGAGTGACGAGCTTCTTACGATAATACTAATAAGATGAATTTTATTAGTGCTCGCCGCTCTAGTTGTTTTTAAAACTTATTCATTCTTCGAGCCTGTGTCACATAACGATTACCTTCACGTGGTTTTGTTTTCGCCACTAAAAAAGACCCGCCCGTGACTTTGCCCGCATAGTCGCAGGAACGATTCCCTCGCATTTCAGTCAAATCGGTTATCCGTTCTTAACTTATGAATAGTGTAACTAACACCATTTTCTTTTATATAAGTATATATAACAGTATTGGAAATATATATGTTTTATCTTTTTGGACTTACGGACTTTGGACTTATCTCTCAACAAAATTTTTAATGAAAATAAAAATACATCATGTACATTCCAAATCCGGATGATTATCAAACTATTTACATATAAAACAATCATTTGAGTAGAATAATAAAAAACAAATTAATGGTTTTAAAAGTATATTAAATAAAAATACAATCAAGTTATAACATTACGTTAGAATCTTCTTAATCTATGACTAACACCATATTTTAAAGGAAATGACTTAATCCTACATGGCTTAATAATATTATGCAGACTCTTATCATGGGAAACGAAACATTATAATCCATATAAAATATATATTTAAGTAATAAAATTACTATATTCTTTTATAATATTGTAAGTAAATTTACATTAAAGTCACTTTAACTCATATACATTCACCTACTAAATACAAATGCATTGGAGTAAATTCGGATGGAATAATTCGAAAACTGTGATATGTAGGGACACTGCAAATACAAAGTGTAGTTAGTTAGTTATGTTTGAAGATCTATAATAATGATACAGCTGAAGTATGATTACATTTCAGATTATAATCATAAAGTATTTATAGAGTTCCACGCGACGGCACCAATCAATATTTTGCTGTTTGGAAAAAAAAAATCCTTTTAATTCTGAGGAAAGCAGTGTGAGTTAATATAATCCAAACTATATGTGTTAAATATTCAGTTTCATATAAAACATTATTGAAACTGGATAGCTATGAAGGTCCAAATTATAATTTTGTGCATTGGCTTACAAATATACGTAACAAAATTATTACATTCGTAAATACCCCAATACACTATATATTATACAATACATAATATTATAAGCTATTCTGTATGAAATAAAATGCCTTATATTAAAAATGAAAAAATAAATAACACCTCCATTTTATATTAAAATTGACAATAAACAGTCTTTTTACATAAATCTTAAATATCTTGTATGTGGTTATGTAATACCATATTAAAATAAACGTTTTAAAACTAAAAAATAATAAGAAATAAATCTTAAATATAATAATAAATCTTATCGTGAACAACAATTGACACAAATTCTCGTCATATTACGTTCCATCAAAATTCCCGAGTACCATATGTTATTTCTATATACTAAAAATATCAGTCATGCTATATAACGCTATATATTAAATTGACATAGAAATTGAAGACTAGGTTAAAAATAAAATATAATAGTTTAAAAAAACTATAAAACACGCTTTAACAAAAATCATATTTTGCAAATTGAAAACTGGAATAATTTTATCAAATTAGTGTATTGTCATCGGTCCTCAATAAATCTACAAAGTTTGAACGAAATCTGGCCGTTTAAAGTGGGTCAAAATCGCGCCCAAAGAAGTCAGTTACAAACAAACAAACATACAAACAAACAAACAAACATACAGGTGAAGCTAATAAAAAGCGTGTAAAAAGGACATTTGCTGATATTTATAGCGAGGTGGCAGTAGGTAATATTTGGTTTACAGCTGAAGCAGTATGTAGACATAAATCACCACTTGGTATTCTATTATTTCTATAGCTGCAATATATAACAAGGTCCATGAAATCTCTTGAGCAATTATCTTGTTTTATTATATGCAAGTATTTTGCAATTGAGATTTCATTGATAATTGTAAATCCGCATATTAATGTGGTATAAAATGTAATCTTGATAAATTGATATAGCAATTATTTTAGAACGTTGAATGAAACCGAGATAAGAATTAAGTTAAATTTCAAGATTTTTTGAAATTTAAACAGATTAAACAGATAATAGAGGTAAGAAAGGAAATAATAGTTCCTGGTTTATAATTACGGGTCTCACAAGCAGTGGCACGGCGCTCGCGACTCCCACAATAAACGCACTGTTATGCGTGAGGGCTCGCTTGGCCCAAGGTACCAGCTTATTTATTATCACTTCATAGCATAAAACAGAATCGATTTCTCTGTCCCTATGTCCCTATGTATGCTTCAATCTTTAAAACCACACAACGTATTTTGATGCGGTTCTTTTTTAATAGAAAGCGATTCAAGAGGAAGGTTTATATGAATAATAATAACATCTATTAAACTACTGCAAATTGAACGCGTGCGAAGCCGCGGGCAAAAACGTTCTGTCTGTTTGCGAGTGTGTCGTTTTTGTCAACATACGTCGATATACGATGTGACGACGTAAAAGAGTGTTTCTCAGTGTGTTATACAGGCCCATAAGACTTCTTTTATCTGTTTTGTGAAGCCTTTGTCACTATGCGACATCTCGCATTCATGGCTTTGATTGCCATCAACTTAAAAATTATAACAAGCAAATACGCTTGTAATAAGTCAATTATATATAAGTAGTCATTCTGCAATTCCGCGTGCCGTAGTTTTAGAAACGTCGAGAAATAATGAATGACGTTTTAAAACCGTTAAATGGTCAATAATTTATATAACTCCTAAAATAATCCTTTGTGAACGAGTTGTGTGTGATATTTATATTATATCCTTTATCGTTTATTCATATAGAAAAACAAAGATATGCGTATCTTGCTGGTAAGTTAATTAATAATTTTCGGGTGTATCGGTATGATATGATATTGCTGCCAGACTGTAGATTAGTATTATTATTCTTATGTTTGATTTTACGCGAGTATTATACATTTAGAATTTAAAGACTTTTTAACGAATTTTAAACGCGATTTATTCATTTGCGTGAATACATTGCGTTTCAAATCCGTAAAAAAGTCTTTTATTCCTAAATGACTGTAGATTATTTACGTTGTATAAATTTAATGTCTAGTTTTATAGCCAACAAATGCTTTATTAATGAGACGTTTTTTAAGAATAGAATAAATTGATCACGAGGCGGGAATCGAACCCGCGTCATTTTGCCACGGCACGCAGCTACGCTTTGGCAAAATAACGCGGATTCAAATCCCGCCTCGTGATCAAATTTCTCATATTTTTTAAACATTTCTCAAGAATTAAGTATTCAAGACAGATAATCTAACGGTGCACGATTATATAATTTAGTTGCGTTTTAGCAAATAACATAGATTAGGGTAAATTGAAAACATAATGTAATGTTTTTATTATATAATATGTTGTTTCTATCAAATTGGGATCACTGTTTACAGTACCAACAGGTAGTGTATATTATGTGTGTTTTTAAATAAATAAATAAAAATTTCGGTGCTTTATGACCATTAAATAAACCGTTTCTTTGCTTTGATACTGTTATCACAGAAAACAATAAATTTTATCTTTTAATCGCATACTTTAAGAGAAAATAAATTAAAACGAAAAACAATGCGATAACCTCACACATACGGTGCAAAAGAAATGTGCCTTTGTCAATTTGGATAATAAAACAGTTCTAACGTTTCTATTACTATCACATTTACGGTTATGTCCTATTTGGGAATTATTCATGTTGTGGAAAACTTATAACAATCCATAACTTAAGAAAGTCAAAGATACCCGAAAAGTCGTTTCATTTTCAATATTTAGGGATACAATTTAACTGCAATAATTTGAATTGACCTTTCCTATAAACTTTAACCTTATAGAGTAATGATATACATTATATAAAATCTCGTAGTGTAACGTAACGTTAATTACAATCAAATCACATTGAATTATATAAAATTTTTCAATGTTCATTAACCAACAGTAATAAGTACAACATCGAGTATAATCTACCTTATTAATAACGAATGAATTTAAATAAAAATCATGGATTTAACAAAATTTTGGCTCTTTTTGATATAGCATAATATTTATAGATAAAGCATCCCAATGTTTATATGCAGGACCATGAGATTCAATTTTGCTTCTAAATGTTTCCAATCAGTCTTGTGATTCTGACGCATTCGAATACTCCAGATTAAAGCTTTTATTTTGAAACATTTGCTCGGATTCTTAAGGTCGATTTTTCAATAATTTCTCAAAGCCCATCCGTCCAATAAGTATTACACAACAATATAAAAATGTCACTTGTATCAATAGATGATTAGCACACATTTTTGAAAGTGTTGTTGATAACGATATCCGGCGAATTAAATTTAACCAAGAATCGAAAATGGACTCTAAATATAACAAACATGACATTAACTACCATTTATTTATTTATATTCTAATAATGTCTAAATTCTTCCGACTCTTCACAGGAAAGAGATGATGAGAATTTATTCCGATAGAAAATTTTCTCCGCATACACAACAAAAAAAACACCTCCCAATAAAACAGAAATTTGTCAAAAACAACAATGCTGTATCGAATCTGACAATAAACAAACAACAACATTTTACTCGAGACTCGGAGCAAGAAACAGTGGGTTCGGAGCTGCGCTCAGATTGGCTGTTTGGAATGACCTTTTAATACTAACGTGCGGGTACTGACGTCGCCATTCGAGTACCTGAAAATACTTTTACAGTTTAGAGAACATTAAACAAAAAAAAACAAAAACTTTTACAAAATTGAGACCATAGGTCTCAATTTTATTAATTGACTTCAAAAAACTTTTTTCCTATTTGTTACCTTATAACTTTTTATTGGAAGAAGCGATTTTGATGATTCATTTAATATTAATGTAATATGGTCACATTTAAATTTTGTTCAGTTCTGACCATTTTGAAGTAATTATGTTAAATTTAATAATTAATTATGTGTAATTCTAGAATTTACTATATGGAAAATGAAGATAAATATTAAGGCAGAATAAGTTTTCTGAATCAAACAAAATATAAAACGTAGCTCTCGTGGGTTTCCTTCTAGAAAGTTATCCTTATGTTTGTAACATTCTAGTAGTGAGTGGTAATACAAAGCTATACTATTATAGTAATAATGGATCTTGGACACTTTTTTACTATTAAGCAACCGGGATCTAAAGAAGCCGCAAGATCTGTAGCACTAGTGAAATTACTGAGTTAATTTCGGAGTTGGTACAACACCAAAATTTGTACCTGTAAACTGTTCAACACTCATTTCTAAATCATTTAAGTTATCTTACCTGAGATTCTTGAATCTGGTCACAGAAGCTGACATCGAGAAGCCGCAGCTCTCTACACTCAGCCAATATACTGTAAGAGAATCAATATAAATTAGTTAATATTTTTATTTGCTACTAGCACGCATGATTTTGTATGCGATTAATTAGATGCGATAGACTATATGGGATACCCTTATTCTACATTTATTAAACCCATTGTACAGTCACATTACGAGCTGTTACTGTTGCTGGCTTCGCCTGAAAGAAAATGTTTACGGAAATGTGAAGTTTAGTCACAGACACAAAAACCATACCATAAAATGGCTACGTTGCGACATAGAAGACAAACAAACACACTTTTACATTTACAATATAGTAAGGATAATATTAGTAAGGACTAGCTGTACCCAGCGGTTTCACTCGCATAAGTCCGTATCCTGTAGGAATATCAGGATTTAAAAAATAGCCTATATGTTATTCCAGTTGTCCAGCTGTCTACGTACCAAATTTCATTGCAATCGGTTCAGTAGTTTTTGCGTGAAACACACACATCCTTACAAACTTTCACATTCATAATATTAGTAGGATAGGATAAACTCACTCAATATATCTATATTCGGCAACTCTATATCTACATTAAACCCCACACCCCACTTAGTGCCTTCGACGAGAAGCGATACAAGCTGTTAATACCACCGGTCATTAAATCGTAGCGACGACGGAAAAAAAACAAAATGCAGCGTATCTCTTTCTATCTTGTTTGTTCGCTAACAGCTGCACGGCTTAGGGCTAAATGCTCAAGGTCAAACGAGGGCATATATGATATAAGGTTTTGAAAACATTCAGACGGTCATATGATTTTGTAGTTATTTATTTTGTTTCTTTCCATGTCTAGAAACGCGTGAATTTTGTTGATTTTCCTGTTATTACTTTCGAAAATGATTGTTATCTCTTACTGGTTTTATATTTATGCTTTTTATTTGTTGTACTGATTGTTGTTTTTGTTATCTATTGCTGATATCTAATCTATGCAAATAATAATCTAATAAGTTATAATTACAAAAAAATATATAAATATGATTCAAATACCGTATTATTCAAATAACGGTAAAGGTAACAAAACCCGTGTCCAGTTAGTATGAAAATCTTAGCGGTTCTCTTTTGAATCTATTGGCCAAGAGGGTTCCTTGTCTAACGTCACAGATAAGGTAGAAATATTATCTACATTTCTACGTATATCTATATTAAGGCTTAAACGCTCCAAGCGTAGGGTTTTGCAACCTTTTTTATTTATACTAATATTTCGTTAAACAAATTTATATTCTGAATAAGTATTGACAAGTATCAGTATACTGACGTGAGACAGACAGCCTCACTCAGTAAATATGTCGAGACAGACAGACTCACTCAGCAAATATGTCGAGACAAACAGCCTCACTCAGTAAATATGTCGAGACAAACAGCCTCACTCAGTAAATATGTCGAGACAGACAGCCTCACTCAGTAAATATGTCGAGACAGACAGCCTCACTCAGTAAATATGTCGAGACAGACAGACTCACTCAGCAAATATGTCGAGACATACAGACAGACAGACAGACAGACTCACTCGGCACATATGTCGGGCGACACGGCGCGCACGCCCAGCAGGTCGAGCTGCGCGAGGCGGGCGGCGCGCGGCAGCAGCGCGCGCAGGTCGCGGTCGCACACGCCGCGCAGCGCGCCCAGGAACAGCTTGCGCAGCTCGCCGCCGCTCAGCGACGCCAGCCACTCGCCGGAACCGCCCGCTTGAAGGCTGAGACGTTAGAACTATTTAGATACTAGCTTTTCGCCCGTGGCTTCGATCACGTTTTCGCGGGATTTCCCTGATAAACCATTTATGTCATAGCGGGCAACTGACCAGGTGGTTCGCCTGTTGGTAAGCGATCCCCACCGCCCATAAACATTCGCAGAGGTTGCGGATGCGCTGCCCGCTTTTAAGGGGTAAGGGAAAAGGAAAGGATTAGCGACTGGAAAAAAGGATTGGACTGGGAGGGGTAAGGAAAAGGAAATGGGCCTCCGGCTCCCCCATTCACCGTACGAAACACAGTGGCATGTCACTATTTCACGCCGGTTTTCTGTGGGGGTGTGGTACTTCCCCGGTGCGAGCTGGCCCAATTCGTGCCGAAGCATGCTCACATCCCACATAAAATCTGATATTCTTTCTCAAAAGTATATTTGCAAGTACCAAATTTCACCCAAATCTGCTTAGTGAAATTCTTTTGATTTATATAAAATTGTTTGGATATAACGATTTCCCATGGTTGAATATAAGATGAAATTTTCGATTATAAGATAGGTCAGGAGATAACATTGACATTATCAAAAACTTCTTATATTAACTTCAATAAAGAGATAATTATATATTATAAAATTAATAAGATGACAAAATATTTCAAACACTTCTCCTAATATTCTACTCAAATAAGATCAAATATCCCTTAAAGCCAAAAACCACATAACCCAAAAAAAGAACACAATTCCAGCTACATACCACCATCCAACATCCAACTCCTGCAGTTTCCTACAGTTGCCCAACGCTCGTATGCCCACCGCAGTCAGCGAATACGACTTCCAGAAGTCCACAGACATCAGCTCTGGACAATTTGTGCCCAATGCTATTGCCACTTCGTCCATACCGGATATCATTTTACAGGAACCTGATGAATTAAAGAAAATCTATATTAATAATGTATGTGACATTTAAAATATCGGAGACGAGAATAATGAAAAAATTAATTACGTCATTTTTTTAATGCCATTGCGGCTAATGATGAAAAAATTAGGGAAACAGTGTAGCACTACAACAGGAATATTAAGCTAAATAAATTGTATTCGTCTTATTATAATCTTATTCCTTAACTATTATATTGTATCTATCTCTTATAATGTTCACATCATCAAATAGATACGACACGATACGGCGCCGAAATAAATATTTATAAGCTCGTAACAATCATTTATAAAAAAATCTCTTGTAAATAAATAAAATATAACCATCATGCTTGCTACCCTTATACAAACATAAAAGGATCGCGTAATGCGACACATAGCGCCAAAAGAAGCATTCATAATACTAATTAATTTTTTACAAAATTATTTTCAGCAATTCCATTTATTTTTTAATCATTCAACAATCTCTTACCAACATTCAGATGTTGCAGGCCAGGATTTGATTTGATAATAGCAACTGCAGCCGTCGTTGCTATATGTGTTCGGTAAAGGTCCAACCTTTTCAGTTTGGTCAAGGCAGAGAGACACACCCAGTCGGAGCAAGTGAGCACTGAACGGAGGCATAATTCTGAAAATTATAATTTAAAATCGATGAATTTATTTATATCGTCTACATAAAAAAAACAATGTTCCTAGAAATTTAACTACTAAGCAAAGTAGGACGTCGTAAGTATTGTTTTGAAGATTTCGCTTCGAATGCCAATGCATATAAATATATGAATAAAACAGTTTATCGATAAATTAAATTTTGGAAGTACATGTTTAAATATAGTAATATATTACTTTTAACTTGTCTTTTACTATAGTGAAAGACAAGTTATTACTATTCAACACTTTTATATTACATTTTAAAGGACTTTTTATAAATAACTCGTTACGTAAATAACAATCTAGAATTTTGTTGAAATTTGTTAGTCGGAAGTTAAACATCATAGTAATATTATAAATGCAAAAGTTTGTAAAGATGTGTGTGTTTGTTGCTTTTTCACGCAAAAGCTACTGAACCGATTGCAATAAAATCTGGTACGTAGATAGCTGACTAACTGGAATAACATATAGGCAACTTTTTATCCCGATATTCCTACGAGATACGGACTAACGCGGGTGAAACCGCGGGGCGCAGCTGCAGCAGCAGCAGCAGTAACTCATAAAAGAAAAAGTTTAACTCAATAACTTTAAAATTTTATGATGGATACGTCAAAAGTGTTTCAATAGAAATGAATTATGCATAGTTTAATATGAATTGCGCAGACACATCGCGAATATGGGATTTTTCCAGAATAAATGAATATTAAATCCATTGCAATACGCACTGAAATCTATCCAATGAAGAAAACTGATAGTTGGTCGGAAAAAATATCTTCATATTTATTACATTTAGAATTGTTTTGTCAACAGCATTCGAAATTGCTCTTTTTTAATCGCAAGCGGCGCTGGGTGTCCGTTTCGGAAATAGAAAAAAATTATGTGGTGATGACTATAGCGCATAAAAAATAATCTATGTTCTATTTGGTGGATATATATGTGTTTAGTCATTTTGAAGTCTATTTCTAATTTAACAACATATTTATGCCAAAATCAAGTGGTAAATAAGACTGATTTAACTTTAAGACAGTTATGACTAAAATGATTAACATCAAATATGCAGAAATACGGCAAATTCCAGAACAAATTGCATATGAGTCAGGTCAGCTCGGTTGCATCATATATTTCTGGCAGCAATCCAATCTTAATGATTTTGTCTTTCTAAGACGTGGGAAGCAAAGTTTGTATATAGTTGATATAACTTCTTATATGTACTTATATTCTTGGTAACATATTTCTTGTATAATTTCTTACTGTTCTACTGTTTGTTAGCACAAACAAAAAAATAAAAAATAATAAGTAACAGAGATAAGTCGAATTACACTGTTCACATCTTTGTTAATTACACATAAATTCACGTGATCATTTAATTTGGAAAACAATTATGGTAATGACGTCACGGTTGATATTCAATTTTAAAAATTTCTATAAATTTATAAAGTAAATTGGTAATCCTTAGAGTGGGTATACGCTAGAGCATTTACTCGAATTCTTACGAATGGTAAATACAGGTAAAAGTTTAATTACCAAAAGCATTTTCTTCTAACTATATATTCATATAAATGCTGATGCTTGTTCGGTATAATGCTCATAGCTAGTGTGCATTTGAATAATTTTGTCCTGTATACTATATCTCGCTATATCTTGCGTATATTTTCGCTATACCTTGTGTATAAATTGGTTTGACCTTGCTTAGAAGACGGCGGGTCACTCTCGTTCATGCATTAGTTGGCTACGCTCGTTGGTTTCAAAATCAGGTTGTAACAACACATCAAGTCACGTCGTGTTAGAAGATCTGGTGGTCTACGTCGTAACGTTTTAAAGCAGTAGTAATTCCAGTGGGGGCGAGTGATGGTCCTAGACGACCTATACCATGACGGTCAGCATGAGAACGACACATGGTCCTAGACGACCATGTTTCGTTTCACTGTCTTTCACATTCGTTTAACACACTGAAATTACGATGCTTTAAGACTTCATAGTAACCCATCTATTAGGTAAAATTTACAAAGCTATGTTATAGAATGCTCTAGTCTATATCCACCATAATACATAGACCAATTATTGAATTCAGTCTTAAACGTTTATAAATGTTATATTTTAACCTAATCGTTTTTAAATTAGAATATAAATGAATTGTTGAAATAAATATAAACCTCGATGAATAACAAATCACGAATTCACACACGCACGACTTTTATATAAAACAATAAACATTTAATTCTAATACAAAAACAGTCACAAACCTTGCAAATTGGGCGAGGTGTCAACAATGGCTCTTAGCACCGAGTTGTCAACGAATTTACAACAATTCATACGCAAATGTGTTAGCTCAGCCCCACTGTCTTTCAAGAAACTGGAACGAATTAAGATAAGTTAATAACTTAAAACCTAAATAAAAAAATACATCTGTAAAACGAAGAAATCTGATACAGAAAAGTTGCTATGGTTGAACATAAATTTTCAATGTGATGACACCTATCGATAAAAACTACGCAGTTACATATATTCTCACATTATTCTATTTCGTTATCAAAAGAACAAAGCGCTTACTTGACGACGTAGTGCGGCTGTATCATGCAATGGCTTCCGCACCAAGAGAGGTCAAGTTTCTGTAGGAACTTGCATCGCTTCGACAGCGTCATCAGAACCTTATAACAATACGATGATTATTCATTATTTGCCAACTCTTGTTCGGCATTGACATTATAATTGCCGGACAACAATGGACCATCGTACATTGTAAAATGTAATGTGATGAAAGAATAGATTGAATTGAAGTCTTATAGTATACAATCATGTTTCTTTTTTTTAAGATAACAACGCAAAAAAACACGAAAACAGATAAAATCAAAACCGTACCGTGAAAAGTACGTCAGTGAATAAAAAAATACATAGTATATAGTCCGTGTAACTCGAAATATTATATGTATTTCAAAAACGTGACACCAATAAATTACAATAACATCTACATACACAATCCATCCATCATTTAGAATTCTTTCAGCGAATCCTAAAGAAAATCTCGCAATATTTAGTTTCTTTTATTTTTCTTGTAGTTCGCTCTAAAGTATTTTCAGTGTCACATGAATAAAACATACGCATGCATTAAAATAAGAATACAAACCTGTGATCTGACGCAGTACCAATAAGGTCTGAGGTCTATACTCCGATAGAGAATAGCATCTGACGCCAACCTACGGAAGTGTCTATTGACCTGAGCGCAGCGGCATAGCGATTGCATATCCAAGTATTTCATCACAGATAGAATCGTTTCATCCTAAAACAAATGAATGGTATAGTAAAGAAAGTGAAACCAAAGCAAGTCTTCGTTTTCCTACTTCTACGTATTTATTTACCTGGCTTTTAAGAAACCCTTTGATAATATGTAGTTCTTAAAGCGTCATGAATTTTACCCAAATATATCTATAGTGCGGTAAAATTTTAAATATAAATTTGCCATCTTACCGCACAGTTGATATGGAACTCAATAAACCTTTCATATTCAGATTATTTTTCATCTATGTATTCTTTTCTGCTATTCTATGAATATGGGATATTGACATAGAATAATACGTACAAGCAATATTGAGATTAATTATGCTTTACAAAGATCGGAATTTCGTCGATGGCGATGGAAATATGGTTATGAGTATTACATCAGATAGTATGGATAAATGCAACAGGCATTTGATCAAATGTAACAAAAAAAGAAGTGGACACGCTCCAAGGATTCACAAACGTTTCGGCAGCTATCAATAAATACACTTTACAGGATTTACCCATATAAGAGTAACATTAAGAATACTTAAGCTGCAAACTTGCATTAGAATACACTCTAGGATCCCATATTAACAATATTGCTGCGTCGCTTAAATATTATAACAGAGATTATAATGCGATTAGCTGAGGATTAGACTTGGCTTAAGCTAATCCAGCACAGTGATACCATCGAAGTTTTGAATCAAATATAAGTAATTAAATTTGCCTTTTCAAGAAAGACGATACTATCTACGTATTTCCAGGCCTTATGAGCTACTGTTAGAGCAGTTTATTTCATGAGTAAAAAATTCAACAGACTATTTACGCCACTGTTATAATGAAAAGCACGTGCATCATCAATGACACGCATTCTAATATTTATACAAACCTTCATAAACAAACGAGTGAGTCAAACGCCTAGGTCAGTTTCTTATACACTTATGCTTGTAACGTACTAGCTGCGCCCCGCGGTTTCATCCGCGTAAGTCCATATCCCGTAGGAATATCGGGATAAAAAGTTGTCTATATGTTATTCCAGTTTTCCAGCTGTCTACGTACCAAATTTCATTGCAATCGGTTCAGTAGTTTTTGCGTAAAAGTGTAACAAACACACACACACATCCTTACAAACTTTCGCTTAAATTAGTAGGATAGTAGTATATAGTAGAATAGTATAGTATTATAGTATGATATGATATGATTAGTAGGAAGAAGGATTTGAAATGTTTTAGATACGAATATTTATAAAAAAAACGTTATAACAATCATAAAATTGTATGTGACGTAGGTAGGTAGGGGGAGGGAGACAAAAGCTGCAACAGTAAATTGTGGGACTCCTTTACCATAGAGTAAAAAAAATATAGCTACCTTTCAATGAAAACAAAGAAGGCACTTTAATAGAAATACTATGTGTAATTAAACGGACGAAATTATTAAACTATTTAGTATAGGCAGACAAAGTACATAAGCCTAATCTTTTTCAAAATCTTAATCGCATATAATTTTACATAGGCACAATTACAGTACCTACTGCGTACTTGGACTATTAGCGTAAATAATTATCATGTTTTCCATTTATTTATAGCATTGAACACGTGTTCCATTAAATGAATAATGAATTAAAACATATAGATAAATGAAGAGATACAAATTTAGATATTGTGAATTTTTATATTATGACTTGGTGTAGTCTTGATTAGATGTTTAAACTTTCTGTACTGAAAATTGGAGTGAAACAGATTTACTTTTGTTACTCATTCCTAATTATAATCTAATATAACTACCGTAATAAGTTTTAAACTTCAATACAAATTAAATTTCGCGCAAAGCCCTATACATATTAAAAAGCAAACAACATGAATACAAGTTGAAATCAATCTTTTAACAAAAAAAGGATAAAATATTTTCAACCCTCGAATAAAGAAACCCATTAAAGTATAAGGAAAAATATTTCCTTTGTAAAACAATTGCAAAACATATTTATATTGCATAATACAACTCGTGAAAGTAAACGCAAACAAATCACGTGTTCCAGCTTTAATTTATCGCGTGATTTACTATGTATTCATAAACAATGCTAAATAATATGGTTTCCGCATTTCAAAAATATTATATACATACTAGCTAATTGACGAGACGAATAGGCCAAATTTCTCTATAACATTCATCCACAAAGCTCTATTAAAAAACAAAAGCAATTTTCTAAAATGATAATTACGTCGCAATTTTTTTATCTTTATTATTTCTTTGACAAGTTAAGACTGTACCTAAACTACAATTGAAATTTAAAAAAATGATGAGAATGGGTGGTAAGTTTAGATTAAGATTACCAACAACATTTATATTTCTATCAATAGGTGTAATTTCTTATATCTTATACACATACCAAAGACATGAAAATATTCCAGAATTTTAAAACACTATGACATGTAACTAATTATAAATAATCTTACCGGCAGCCTTTGAAAGTCGCCTAAGGGTGGTGCAGAATCTATAAATTTTTCACTATTTGATATTAAACTTGGAGGCAGTATATTTTCATGAAGATTTGATGCTATTACTTTGTTCAGGAGCATGCCTAAAAGATCGAATTATATTACAAAAGAAAGAAAAACAAACAGTTTGACAAGATATTGGACTGTTATATTTCTTGTAATGATGATGAAAAACTAAAGAAAAATTATGCATTTAAATTTGAGACAGAAACCAGAGACCAGAGAGCAAATGATGCAAGCACACATAAAATCAACATGACAGTTCAAATCAATGGTCTCATTCGGCACTGTAGGTCATAATGCTAAAAAATTTAAAATTAGCTAAAAAATAATTCCCCAAACATTAGTATGTTTTTCAAATAAATATTTAGGTTAGGTACTTGTGATTCTATCAAATTTGTAGCATGAACATGTGATTACTACAACGGATTAACTTCAAAGTATAATAAAAATCAATTCATACCCTTTTCTGGCTGTGCCTTTTTGTAAAACAGGGTTGAAT
Source organism: Zerene cesonia (assembly GCF_012273895.1). Taxonomy (NCBI): domain Eukaryota; kingdom Metazoa; phylum Arthropoda; class Insecta; order Lepidoptera; family Pieridae; genus Zerene; species Zerene cesonia. The sequence continues at coordinate 3,804,387 of NC_052113.1, read as the reverse complement.
ACGCAAAATTATTTTTAATTTTCATAACACTGGGTGGCTCTCTCCCTCTTAATAATATAGCATCAAGTTCTGTGTAGTATGGAAGTAATCTGTGGTTGAATTCCAGTCGTAAGATTCTTCAAGAATAAAAAAATATTTATTAAATGAAACGTCGGGTTAATAATATAATGAATAAATCGCGTTTCAAATCCGTTTAAAAGTTTTTAATTTCTAAATATTTATTAAATTATGTACTTATTATTATTAACATTTTAAGGAAGAAGGACTCATTTAAATCTTTGGCAACAAAATTTACATTCTTTATTTATACTGGCCAACATAATGTATCCAATATTGTTAAAAGTAAAATATATAAATATTATTTAATACATACCTTGTAGGATAATTAATCTGACGTATTGGTGGGCTAAAAATCCTTGGAGTGTCGCCCGCATACTCTGGTTCCCCTTCCCATAATAGAATCCATGATGTGGGTCCATATGCCCAAATTCTTACTAAAGCACCTGGGTTGTAAGTCTCAAACACAGCTACTTCAAGAGGATACACTGATCTTTCAAATGACACCTCTGTTGAAATGAAGTAAGAATAATTGAAGTTATATTTAATTAGCATATATATTTATATTATTTTCTTTTTTATTCACAAACCTACGTAATCCTGACTAGGAATGCTATTGGAATTTTGCGGCATGTAATCCTCTTGTACTGAGGGTGCCTCTTCCCACCATGTTCCATAGGTTCTCTGTACAATTGAAAATTTATATATAGTCAATAAATTAAAAATTATGATTATTACACAAGCACTTTTCTTTGTTGTCACTCAAATGCATTGAATAAGGGAATTGAACTAATTTTTTTCTTAATAAAAATATAAATTACCATTACAAACGCTTGGGGATAGTCTCCATAATCTGGAAAGTTTGAAGGCGGTCCACGAAGATTAAATGCAGTATAGGAAACACTGATTTCGCTCCCGTACTGTGAACTAAAATCTTCAACATTTTGCACAAACTGCTCTATTATTTGAGAATCATTCTCATCATCCGCACAATTTTCGTCTTTGAACCACAATAACGATGATATTATATCTGAAGCACTTTGCATTTCTCGCTTTTAAAATATTATATTCGAATGGAAAAATACAACCGCTACCATCAAGTATTCAAGCGTATCAAACTAAGCAAAACAAACCAAAACTGAAAAGTAAAAACAGAAAACTGTATCTGTCACCTGTCAATTAATGATTTGTAAATAAACAAATGTCAAAAGTGATACATTTTTTGTATTGACCACATAGTCAGAAAAATCTTACATAGCTATTTCTATACAAAAAGAAGCATTATTCCTTAAAGTAAGCATTCATCTTTGTAAGTAATGAGCATATACTTCATACATTCTTTATGTTAGTCTGTGCTGTAAATTCGATGCGTGTGATACTATGACGCTCATTGCACTACTCGCTTCGCTAGATCTCTCGCAATTTTATACTGTCTTACGTAGTTTATCCATGCATCACACGTTTCACTTAGTTATAAAAATAATAATAATACTTCTAAAAATATCCAATTCAAATACTAATTTGCTGATGTGACAAAAGTAATTTTTTTTTATCTTTCCACTGTATCACGTCCATTTGGAGATGATAACACAGTTTATTAGTGTGAAGACCATTATGACGTAGGTGTAGACTTGATTTTATTACAATTATTTTGTTATACTTATCTACACAAAATATTATCAAGTGCAAACAGCTTTCATATAATTTCGCATACTTAATAATATTTTCTACTGGTAATTTTTTACATCACTTAAAATCGACGAAAACTAAATTTATTTGCTGTACTAGTATAGTCATAGATTATACACTTATATACTGGAGTATAGTATTGTGTTACCTGTGGTTGTACCTACATGACCTGCAACTTGTAGAATGGTTTCTACTTTACAGAGCGTTCCTAAATATTTATATTTTACAGCAACCTCTTTGACTGCAACCGTATAATCAGGAAAAACTTTCTTTTTTTTTTATGTTACAGTCGGCAATGGAGCTGGTGGGACGCCTGATGGTAAGCGCTACCACCGCCCATGAACATTTGGAGAGGCATAAGGCCCATTGCAGACCTTACGCATCTACAAATGGATTGCCGACTTTTTGGGAAGGGATTAAGAAAGGATTGGAGATAGGAATAAAGGAAAGGACTGGGAAGGGTAAGGAAAAGGATATGGGCCTCCGGCTCCCCCACTCACCGAACGAAACACAGCAGAATGCTATTTCACGCCGGTCTTCTGTGGGGGTGTGGTACTTCCCCGGTGCGAGCTGGCCCAATTCGTGCCGAAGCGTGCTCGACTACCACATACAAAACTGTTACAATATTGACTCAAACCGTCAATTTGTCTACTGTCAGTGTCATAAGAAACTGGCAAGCAGCCAACCTTCATTGTCGGCTGTCGCGTCGGTAATCGTTTGCATCTTCTTGAGCCAAGAGAATAAATGTATTTTTTTACTGTTCATTGGTGATGGAAACACTTATATTATAAATATAACGAATACACAAGACTAAATAGACACAATGGCTGCAGGTCCTATTGCAGAAAGAAATCAAGGTACATAAAACTTAACTTTCAAAACTAGTAAGGTTATAAGCCTACAAACATTGATAATTATTATTTCTAACAATAACACCTTTTCAGATTAGTAGCCTGAACTTGTATGAATATACAAACTAACGATTACATCGGTTTTAAAAAGACGCTCAAAGAATTCCTAAATTACGTGTTTACCTATTTTCCTCCCGAGTAACCAATTGATGGTTCAGTTAGTAATGTTGCCACTCAACGCTTAGTAGTAAAACCTGATGTATGAGATTTAACCTAAAGCAAATGCAGTGCTAAATATTGAGTAATATACCTTTAATTGTTGTTATTATAAAAGTGAAGCCTAAATTTCTCAAGTAACTAGAGCTTTACTTATATATAAAGATTAAGGTATTTAGAGAAACGAACTTTTCGTTTTGCAAATCTAAATGTCTTTTTTTTAATTTTATTATCATAATTACTATAGCATTATATAAAACAGATATACTTACAATATAAAACAGAAAAGTTTTTTTGTTTGAACATGCTATTCTCAGGCACTACTCAGATTTGATAAATTCTCTCAATGTTAAATAGTCCATTTATGCAGCAAGATACATAACATCATGTATGACATGGGTGTAACAGAGAGGCAAAACTAGTAAACATAACAACACTATACATTTAATTTATTAATCAAAACTACAAATTATTAAATATTTATACCATATTTACAGATGCTACAATATATGTTGGAGGTCTTGATGACAGAGTTACAGAGAGCTTGCTATGGGAATTATTTGTTCAAGCAGGACCCGTGGGTATGCAGAATTACTTAAATTTACTGCTTTAAGGCCAATTATATGGACCAAACAGTTACTAATTTTATAACTGTGAAAGAGCTGAAAAAATTCGATTTAATATTAATCTTGTTTTTTATTTGGTTTGATCTGTTACACAAAGTAAATCTGTTACTAAAGAAATAAGTAATTGAGACTAATACATTTAATTTAAAAAGTTATTCATCAAAGTCAGGTATAAGTAGATTGTAAGAATATAATTGCTTTAAAGCACAAAATTTTAATGTTAAATATCAGTAGTTTTTGGATTTATGTATAAGTTATAATAAAAATTTCAACGACCTTGATTTTTTTTCTGAAAGCTTAGAAAGTTACAAAAATAAAATTCGAAAAAGTATTAATTGTAATTGTGATCTTTAAATTTAAATTGTACTTACTCATGAATGTGATTTCTATGTTTTTTTTTGTTTCCTTTATATTCCGTAGGTGACTGAATATGTCTTTATATTTAAAGTATTTAAATTTTTTAGTGGAAACTGCTGTTATGTATATAGTATATGTCTATCTATAAGAATAATTGTATTGATTATTTCCCAAAGTAAAAAAAAAGTGTAGAATGTGTTTACATTCAAACAATACCATCATTTGATCAGTGTATCTGATTAGAATTGTCAGGATTCAATAATTTACTTATGTATAATCTGTATATAGAGCAAGTGAAGGAATTTAGTTGATTCCATCATTAAAGTATATTTTTTAGTTATTTTTCTATATAATATGCTTTATACCCACTGTGATGAGTTATTATAAATAATGAAATGCTTTACTTTATTTCTTCTCTTTCTTTTACAGTGAATGTTCACATGCCCAAAGATCGGGTGACACAAACTCATCAAGGATATGGATTTGTTGAGTTTATGGGTGAAGAAGATGCAGACTATGCTATAAAAGTATGTTAATTTAATCATATTATGTAGTAGTATTTTATACATTAAAAAATTAAAGGCTTTTTACAGATTTTAAACACAACTTATTCATTATATTATTAACCCAACATTTTGAAAACTTTACAGTGAGCATGGTCACAGTTAAAAAGTCTTTAATTTCTAAATATTATGTAGTACTTTTTAAGTTCATTGTGTAAATATTTCAAATATGCTTTTTTATAAATTGTATTGCATATTAATTGATAAAATGTGTAAGGCTTATTATAATACTTAACGTGTCTGCATAGATACATAGGTATATATATAGATACATAGATTATATAGATATATAGATACATAGATTTTCAGTATATCTTTATTTTGATCTTTTTATTATAATTTTTCTTTACTTGTGAGACATTGTGTGCGCTATAATTACTATTATGTTGAAATTTATTGTTATTAGAAATATGACATTTTTGAATAAAGTACTTCTTTTAATTATATTAAAATAAACGATTTGCTTTTCAGGTTATGAACATGATAAAGTTATATGGAAAACCAGTAAGGGTGAATAAGGCATCAGCACATCAAAAGAATCTTGACGTGGGAGCCAATGTGTTCATCGGGAACTTGGATCCTGAAGTTGATGAGAAACTATTGTATGATACATTCTCTGCATTTGGAGTCATATTACAAACACCAAAGGTAAAAAAACTGTTAACACACTGTATGCTTATGACATTTTTATATTAGGTTATATAAGGTCATATTATTGCAATTTAATTTAAATTCCCCAGTCTATACAATATAAATGCTTTTCTAATTATTGACAGCCACTTGTAATACAGACAATATACAACTGGAGAACTGATACATACTAAAGTACTGTATTAATAATGAATAACAGTTGAAATTATCACCTTTATACACATAACAATTTCTTGTATCCTCTAAATTAATCTTTTGTTAATGTCATTTTGCATACCATTTACATGACTTAAGAAATTGCTAGATAAATAGATAGAATTGCTGTTAGTGACTGATATTATTCTTCTGATCTATTATTATTTTAAAATCATTACAATTTTCACATCTTATTACAATTTTATCCATATTGTATTGTATCCTCGTTGGAGTAGGCCCTGGTAATATTTATTGGCTTCAGGTTATGAGAGATCCAGAGACAGGCAACTCAAAAGCGTTTGCTTTTATAAACTTCGCATCATTTGAAGCGTCAGATGCGGCGATAGAAGCTATGAACAACCAGTATCTATGTAACAGGCCGATATCGGTATCATATGCCTTTAAGAAAGATGTTAAAGGTGAAAGACACGGTTCTGCAGCTGAGAGGTTGGTATTTATTGCTTATTTATATATTGATAATGTAGAAATATGTTGTAATCATTTTATTAAAGTGATAACTTCTTATGAGAGGGTAAATGGTGACGTAACGCGTTATGACGCAAGTTACTGGCTTTCCTTTTCATAAGAGATTTAATGTGGTGTTAATTATTGGGTTTTATTACTTAAGAATTGTTTACAAACATTCAGTGTTCATGTTAATGTATCATATAACAGCTGATATATTTTTCAGAGATGATATTAACTATAGTGATGATGATGAGTTTGATTAATTTGACACAATAAACTGTAAAACGTGGGGAAAAATATAGATAGTAATAAAGCACAAAATATTTTTATAAGTGTAGAATACACAGCTAACTAAAATTGTTTAACACTTGATTCATATAATTAATTTTGTCTTCCAGATTACTCGCAGCACAAAACCCTCTGTCTCACGCGGACAGACCGCATCAACTGTTCGCAGATGCCCCTCCTACCATTCTCGGTCCGATGATGATGGCCCCACCACCACCACCAACCCCAACGCCCATGCCACCACCGGGCCCGCCGATGAACGCGAGACCTCCACCCCCATTACCTATGTCTGCACCACCCCCACCACCCACATCCATGCCACCTCCAGGGCCACCACCACCACCAGGGCCACCGCCACCGCCTCCACCTTTCCATCACTTCCCTCCCCCTCCCTTTGGGCCACCAGGGTTTGGTCCACCTCCACCTCCAGGGGCAAGGCCACCACCGCCATGGAGACCCCCGCCACCACAGTTCCGGCCGCAGTTCCCCCCTCGTGGGCCGCCGCCGTTTGGGCATCCGCCGTTCCCTCATCACCCTCCGGAACCAAATTATAATTATTAAGAGCTTTTAAATATAATTTAAGGAATGAAGTGTGTTTTATTTTACTATATGTTATATATCACTATAGACTAAAAGTTGTTAATTAAATAATTTTTATATATAAAACTTACGTGTCTCGTTGTTTGTCTGCAATGGACCCCTAAACTACCCAACCGATTTTAATCAAAACTGTACACTATACAGTTTGATCCAACTTAAAAGATAGCATATTATTATTTGTATTAAAGCAAATAAACAGGGCGAGCTAATCTATCATCTATCTAATCATCTAATTTGTACCTAAATTACGGCCTTGCATTCATGTTAATGCTGAGGACGGCGTTCGCACGGGAACGGAATGTTGAAGCGGCGGCGTTACAGCTCGTAATTCTTTCCTAATAATTTGTATTAACTAATTATGTTATGTCATTTGTATTGAACATGTCAACGATACTTTAAAATCACATTTGAACAAATTTTATAAAATGTACTTAAACGTTTAACTTAAAAAAAAGACGTTTAGTAAAGATTCTACTCTGTAAATGCCTTTGAATGGATTGTATAATGTTTCTTAGGAGACACATCTCAGCATGTACCTACGTTCCGTTCACAAAAGTTGCGTAACTCTCCCTTAGCCTAATGGTAGCTATAAATTACGAAAAAGTAACGTATATAACTGCTCAGGTTTCAATGTAAAGAAAGGATATGTTATATACTTTTATAGTAAAGCGTCACCTAACTCAGCGTTTGTACCATGACCTTACTTAAATCACGTTTTAATGCAAATAGTGCAAGCAGCGCTTCAAAACGAGAAAAAATTTGTTCATCGATAAAATTAAATATAAATCTGAAGTTTGTTTGTAATACATAAAGTGAACGGATTCCTATATTTATGAGGAATGCATCCAAGTTATTTTTTTTATTTTAAATTGAAGTTGTTGTGAGAGACCTTGTGGTCAAGGATTTAATATCGCGTATATTGTTTCCACTAGAAAAATTGTCCTCAGGGACATAACCTGGAGCAAAACATATCCTAATATGGCAACCTATCATATAAGGATAATATATTTTATATTTAGTTCATGGGATATTTTTTCGGAACGATACATTGATCATAAACCTCCTGAGAACCTCTAGAGAACAACGACCAATTTATTTATGGATTAATACTGAGTACAAAATGGACAAAAACGTATCAACGTTTTATTTGTTAAAGAAGTAATTTAATGTTTGTATTTTTAAAATCATCCTACTTGAGTGCTTAGATAGGTGCCTATATTGCGTGGGTATTTAAGGCACCCACGCATTAAATAATTAGTATAAAATTTGTATCTATATTATATCTCCATATTATCTTATTTTTTACGTATCCAATAATAAGTATCTAAAATAATGTAAGGAAATATTGAGAGTATTATACTGGAATGCCTGTCTTCTTTAATTTCGTACAAATTTTTGTACTATGTTGTCTCAATATTAATTCTAGCAATACTAGCTGCTCCTCGCTCTTTCCGGTTCTGCCGGATATAATATTTTTTTTAATCTATCGTTTTCGAATCCATCTGTAGACACACAAAACTTTTTATTAATATTAAAATACTAAAATTCGTCTAACTGCATAGGAGGTGTTCAGTAATCAACACAGAAGAAATCTGTACTAAAGCTGAAGAGTTTGTTTGTTTGTTTGTTGGAACTACTGGTCCGATTGGAAAAATTCTTTCAGTGTTAGATAGCCCATTTATTGAGAAAGGCTATAGGCTACATATGTACCACGGGCAAAGCAGGGTGGACCGCTAGTATGTTATAAAAAAGAGAGGTACATTATATTACTTATATTAAAACTAGCTGCACCCGACAAACGCTGTTCTGCCTTACTCTTATCGTTTAGTGGTATGAAAAATAGATGTTAGCCGATTCTCAGACCTACCCAATATGCTTACCAAATTTCAGAGGAATCGGTCAAGCCGTTTCGGAGGAGTATAGAGACTAACATTGTGACACGAGAATTTTATACATAAGATTATCAGTAAGAGCAGAATCTTCTTTAATTTATTTACTTTCTGATACAATTTTAACGTTTAACACTCCAATGTATCAATTAAATTAAATTCACTTACCTTTCTTTTGATTCAGCCAGCAGGGCGAACAGCGTATTTCCCTAAAATATTTCAAAAATGTTACCCACTACGATAGTTATAAAGCTAAAAGCATTGCGACGTACAAGTTTATCTCCATCGGAGCACATTCGAGTGAGGTAGGTTTTAAAAAGACGGCTATCGATGTAACAACTTAAAATTTATATTGGAAATGCAATTTTATTGTCTCCTAGGATTTGCAGTGGAGCGACAAAATTGCAAACATGTTTTATTTGCGACCAGATACTGTCCGAAAGGGTTACTTGTTCGGAAAATTTAAATTGCACGAGTCATTATTTTGTTTCGATATAACGAGCGCTTTTAAAATGAGGTAAGCTTCCATTATAATCTTATCTTTTTATTGGCACTTTTTTTGCTTCTTTATCTATCAAAATGCTGAGTTATATAATATATATGTATAGATAAGTTCAACTTGGACATAGCTTGCTCAATATAGAAGGTATTATTGCTAGCTAACATAATATTATATTAATATTACAAGTATGTTTGAATTGGGTTTCGTATAATATTGATATATTGTACCATGCTGAGTGGTCCATCTTTATGTCTCTCTAATAAGCACTCCCGCTTTTAAAATGAGATAATAAATATTTGTCATTTACTTAAAATATATACCTACTTATGTACATTTTAAATAAAACGGGGTAATGTACGTAGGCTGTATACTGAATAATTCCTTCAGCAATTATAGCCTGCGATAGACAGCTGTGCCCGTTTAAAATATTAACTGAAAGACTAAAACATTTTTAAAAGTATCGACCTAAAGCACTTTTTTACTGAGAAGTGATAATGAGCAAAATACTCCATCGATAACTATCTCGTCGCTCTGATAAATTGTCGAAGAATGAAGATAGAGTTCTAAGAATCTGTACGTTTAATAAAAATTATTTATGGTATGAAATGAAATTTATTTATTACTTACAAAAAGAAAAGCAAGCAAGCAGAACATAACTTTAAAAGTAAGAATAAGGCGGCCTTATCGTTAGGTAACGATCTCTACCAGGCAACCCTTAAAGTAGCTGGAAAAAATTAAATATAGTATACTTTATATGAGATCATACGTTTTTTTTCTCGAATGCAGCAGAAGCCAATATTTTTACTACGTCTATATTTGATGAAATCACAAAAATCCGTATGCACCGCATCGTTTTTTATAGTATTCTATACGCTAATTTATTTACATTAGTACAACTGAAAAAACGTTTTCCGTAAGCTTGAGCACGTATCTTTGTGTGAACAATCATAAGCCATTTCTGTGTATATACGCTAATTTGATCTCTATTATCATTGCGATTATGTTCATTGCCAACGACGTAAATGTTATCAGCTCATTGTGCGCTGATCCTAAAGCAGCAAACAACAAAATAACATGATCAGGCTGAGCTTAATCCAGCATGCGTATCACGCGTCGCGATCGCACTCGATAATGGCCGGCCAGGGTAAAGGATTAAAAACATCGTTAACTCGCAAAATGAAACACAAATATTTTGTTTACGTGCTATCAAAACGGATTACGTGGATAACGAATTTGTACAAATGCAGTTGTTTTAATGCTCTGTATTTGTTTTCGAGGACTAACGATATTTCTTCGTGTGTAAGCGTGTTTATATCTTGTAAAGGTTTTTAGTGTAATTAAGTATTTAATATATTATCTAGAAGATAAGATGTAGTTAAACGTTGTATTGACAAGCAGAGTGGTTGTAGTTATAAATATTTTATTTCAAAAATAGGCAGACAAGAAGACCAATTACCTACGTATCTTAAAATATGCTTTAGATAAAATAATAATTATTTTTATTCCATCGTTTTTCATTCTAATTAGGTTTGTAGCAAATTGGTTATACAGGAAAATTTAGAGGATTTTCCTATTCTCAGTAATTTGATTATCCTCTACACAAATGGTTTCGGAATAACAAAATTCTCTGAAAAGGAGTGGGTACTTTTGAAATAATACTTGTTCTTGTCGCACAGAGAGGTTGAATTTTACCTTGCTAATAAAATTTTTAATGACGGTCGATACAGGAAATGAAATGGATATTCGTCATGTGCCTTATGTATTTAACATTACCTATTCACTAACAGCAATCTAATCTACTTTTATATATAAACAATAAACAAACAATAAACAATAATTTATTTATCAAAACATTTTGTTACATACAACATTTGTTATATATACATATAGACTGGTTCTAACGGAAGCCAATCATTAATTTGGTGGAATGTAATTACACGCCAACTGGACAAAGGTACGTATTAAAGCTCCAATCTTCTTTAAGAATGCAAGAACGATCAAAAGCATACCTCGAACTGCATACCACCGCACTAGTTTTCTTTAGATATTTCTTCTCGTTATGTTTTCAATCACATATATGTACATTTTTCGTAGATCAAACAACACAGAATGTAAAGAATACAATAAGTTAACGATACATAATAGCGGTTCAGAAGTTTCGAGCTTAGTGAGTACAGACATAAATTCATATTATTTATTCAAAAGAGTCAAATATCTCTAGACAACAGTGGTGGAGCAGTAATCACGACCTCGGATTAAAAACAATAAGTCGGGGATTGCGATCAGGCGAACGAGCAGGACATAAATTGTTCATTAAATTGACCTGCGCATGTGAATAACATCACTACCGCTTCAAACAGTGAAGGAAAATATCGTAAGGAAACCGGCATGTCGAAGAATCAAAATACGATGTCATAGCATCTGTTGATCAGCACTCGGCCAGCCTGGCAATATGTTAATGAATATCCTTAGATAAAAAATAAAATATAATAGTTTAAAAAAACTATAAAACACGCTTTAACAAAAATCATATTTTGCAAATTGAAAACTGGAATAATTTTATCAAATTAGTGTATTGTCATCGGTCCTCAATAAATCTACAAAGTTTGAACGAAATCTGGCCGTTTAAAGTGGGTCAAAATCGCGCCCAAAGAAGTCAGTTACAAACAAACAAACAAACATACAAACAAACAAACAAACAAACATACAGGTGAAGTTAATAAAAGCGTGTTAAAAATCATGTTTTAAGTTATAGTGTGGTGCTACAGCGTACATTGGAGATAGTTGAGCTATTTAATTTAAACCCACTGCCTAACTATTTAAGGTTGAGTTTTTATGTAGTTTCAATAGTGTTTATCGATTATATATCTCGTTCCGTGAAGATAAAGGTTTAAAAATAAAGCTTGTTATGGAAAATTAATAGCCACATATTTTATGCGTCATAAAATATGGCTGTGAGCGCACTACTGCCATAAAGAATAAAACTTTTTCATTGGCTATCGATATGAGACATCGTTTCACCATAAGCGTTTTTGTTTCAAAACTTTCTAAATGAACGCTATAAACTTGTGTTATTGAAAAACATAATAGGTTTTATAAGTTTTGTGCTATTGTTTTTTATATAAATTCATTAAACTGTTAACCATAATATAAAGTATTTTACATTTTCTTTTAATATACTTATTTAACAAATTTTTACCTTGTTATTTATTTTCTCTAATAATTTAATCACATTTAGAGTGAGAAGTAGTTTAACAAATTTACAATCAATAAAGAGTATCTGGCTTAAGTGTTTGGAACCTTCCTCTAAACACATAAGAGGGACAATTCCAGTTAGTGCGTGAAACACATTGTGTTCCTCTATATTTTAATGAAATTAAATACGCTTGCTTGAATTTAATCACATACGTGAGTGTAATGTAACTATTGTTCAGATTCGCAAGGGCAAGATTCTATAAGACCCCAATTTTCGGGAACCCATTCTTCAGTATTGTGAGGGTCTGGGTATAATATATTAATGGTGTAATTACAACAATGGAGAGAACGGCTAATGGTGTGGTAATGTGATGTCTTTCATTGTTAGAACTACCTGTAATTAATGAATTTAGTTACGCAGTTTATAGCAGGTGGAATTTAGTATGAATCTTAAGTTACCGCTCTAGATTCTAAAATGGAACCCAATAGCAACTATTTCCTATCACACAAAAAAAGAATAACTTTAGTCGTTTAAAAAATACACAGAGTTATCGATAGAGCTTTCCTCCTTTTTGGGCAGGGTGAGTTATTGAATCGAAAATCGAATATTATTACATATCTTAATTTTAAACAAAATAAACATTTGAATAGGAATTGTCTAGGGAATCAAGATAAAGATAAGATAAGAAATAGAAGGATTAGAGGATATCAAAATATTTTATCGCTTAAAATATAATAGCTGTAAGTGACTCCAACTTCGAGTTTTAGATTTCCAAATGCATTTCCATTGAAATGTAATAATTTAATAACCAAAAACTTAATTTGTTTGTGGGGGTAGCTGGTAGTAGATACATTAATAACTACCAGTATCTACCAGCAAATAAAAACTTATGTATATATATAACGTTTTATGTCTTGAAATATATTGTAATAAAATGAGTGCTACTCAAGATCTTATGCTGAAACCAAATGAAATTAAAGCTTTTTATTAACCACATTGAGTACGGAGCCTAATTTTATTTTTAGCTTTTATATTTAGGTCAATGGTTTTGTCATCGTAATATTATGGTTTATAACTATAGTTTTTTATTTTATTAAATACCATAAAATATTTTTCTCTATTTATAAAAGAACAAAGATTATTAAAACTGAATATATTATCTATGAATATCAAATTTGACGTTATAAACGAGATACACAAAGAACCACATTTAAAGTAATTAATTGAATTCAATTTTCCTCGAGAACAAAATGAGAATGTAGATACTTTAAAATGCAAATTGTATGAAGATAAATTTAAAGCTATAACATAAAAATTCCGAAGAATCTCAATTCATCGGCATTTAAAATTCATCTGATATCAAGAGAAGGCACGACAATATAGAAACGAGATTAAATCAGGTCGAACTGGAGTTACTGTTATTTTATTCATTGCGAAATTTCCTTGGATCACAAAGAACTCTAATTCGGTCCACGTTAGGCGTAGGTTTAAGGTAATTGTGGCTTATTGGACTGGTTTATTAGGTTTTATTCGGGGAAATTTAAGGAAGATTTATGAATTCCTATTATTATCTTATCAGATTCTGTGCTGAGTTAATTAAGTTATAATTTATTGCTGGCTCTAATTAGATGGAAAAATTAATGATGTTTTGTAAGGTTAAATTAAAGTTTTAGAAGTTATTAATCATCCGCAATTTGTGAAAATACCGTATATTTTAAGTATATTAAACATTAATTATTTATAATCATAGGAATAATACATAGTTAAAATCAAACGCAAAAAAATTATAATAATATAAAAATCTTTTTAAGACTTTTTCAAATCTTAGAAAACGTATAAGTAAATAATTACATTAATAAATGCCCAGGTATTACACCAGTTTCTAAAATGTTACCCAAATATTTTCTATCAAACACAAAAAGAGTAATGGTGATTATACGAGTACTTAGTTTAATAATTGTAATTATTAACAAACCATCTATTTTATAGATATAAATACGTCATTTATATAATGTATTAACCAGAATAGTTTTATATTATGTTAAATATATTAGTATTTTTACGTAATAATATGATAACGTCTGCTAAAAATAAAAAGAACAGATGATTTTTACCATTAAACCAAAAATTTCATTTTTAACGCAAAAAGAGTAAGCTTAATATATATAGAAATCCGTTTAAATATAATGTTTTTCGTTTCCCCAGCGTAGGCACGAGATGTGCAAACAGAGTTCGTTTTTAATCTAGGGTACTCGAGTTTTGCTAGTCTATTTTTGTACTAGCCTTTACCTACTGCTTTTTTGCCTTTCTTTTCAGAGCAATATTGAATAGATAAACCTGTGAAGTTTGCTCACTGTGTCAGAGAAATTTTGATTAATCGTTGATGCTGCTGATTTTAATGGTTTGTAAAACATTTTTGAATTTGTTTGTCGTTAGCGGTAAATAATTAACATATATTTTTGCCGATGTTACATTAAGAAGGTAGGTACAAATACGGCCTATATTTTTATTTATCCTATAGTTGGTGAGTGGTTAGACATTGCATAAAGGACGGTGCTGTCATGGAATGCGTATAACTCGACTTTGTCTAATATCAGGCTACGTGATGTACGTGGCCCTTGGCCCTCGGCTGTTATACTTAAGCCAAGTATGCATTGAATGAATTTGTTACGAGTTTAACATACATATTTACAAAATAAGATCAGAATTAGAAATACAGGAAATAATAGTCTTAATATTAATGCTCTAAATATTTTAATGTGGATAATTATTTATATAACAGTTCATATTATTTAACGTTTTTTGAACAAACTTTGAATCCTCAATTACTTAAAATAGTTTTACTGTATTTTTATTTCTTTTTGTTCTTTTTTTATTTGTTTCTCTCTTGTTCATTTTTATAATTATGTCCATAATAAACGTTTTTTTGTTAGCATCTTTTTTATCAAGTTGCAATTTAAGCATTTATATATAAGTGCAAATATCATAACGAGATTTATAATATTTTATTGCTCAGAAGTGTGCACGCAGCCTGTAACATTACCGTCCCCAGTGCAGTAACCGAAACCCATTAAATGACCCAACATATTTAATGAAATCTCCTCTGTAATAAATCTTTAACAATATTGCCATTGATGTCATTATGAGTTGATGAAATATGTTGTGGTAATATAACTGTATTTCCTACCATACGTTACATAAATTTTTAAAATAGCTCGTGACTTAGATCTAGTAAGCGAATATTGAATTCTAGATGCTGATCGTAAAACTTTTCAATCAGGCACACTAACCTAGTTTTATATAGTACATACATTTTCTAACGACGTTCCAAAAAACGAAGGCGATTTTCAATTTGTCAGTTTTTTGTCGACTATATATATATAACTAAATAACTTCGTGAGTAGTCATTTCTCAACAAATTGATGTTATTTCTTTTCAAACACATTAATAGGTAATTAATCTTATCTTATACCTTTAAACGAGCAATTCTTGTATATATATATATATATATATATATAATTGGGACCTCGGAATCGGCTTCAACGATTTTCATGAAATTTAGTATACAGGGGTTTTCGGGGGCGATAAATCGATCTAGCTAGGAATTTTTTTTAGAAAATGTCATATTCGTGTTTTATTCGTGTTTTTTTTTTCCTGACATCTATTGGTGAATAATAATACTATTTTGCTTCGAAGATAGCTGGACAACTGAAATAACACATAGGCACTTTTTATACCGATATTCCTACGGGATACGGTTACGCAGCACGCTTACGCGGTTTCAACCGCGGGTCACAGCTAGTTATTAAATAAACACATCAAGAAAATAATATTTCTACAAAAAAAATGTTACCGACATCCGTGTGGGGGAGCAACCGCTCCAGATTCAAAATTTGAACCAAAAGACAACAATTTTCTATGAAATACAAAAACCGACGTATTTATCCTTCTATATTTTTATAGTCCATCTTTTTTGGTAACGCTGGTAAAAAAAACCTAACCTCACTTTTGCGTCACTTTATGTTCGCCGTAGGTTCAGTTAGTTTATGTAGTGTATCGTAAATAGAAAAGTTTCCCGTCTCGTTTTTCAACTGACCTGAAAACAAGACCTTGTATTGTTCAAAGTTTTCTTCTTTACGTATTTCTGTTATGTATGTTACTATGAAACTTTCAACTGAATAATAAATGAAAAGCTTACGAAACTTTACAATTCCTTGAAGGATTCTTAAGTATTATTAGTTTTGTGGAGAGAAACAAGTCGTTTGTTTTGTAGCTACGTTACATATATATGAGTTAAATTCCTGTGCGAGTTTTCACCTATAGGATTTTTGCTGCCAGCCAACTGTAAATATGGCGCCTTTTCTTACGCCTCCTTACTTAAAGGGTAATAATACCTGAACCTATTAGTAAATATTATCTGTCTGTCTGTCCG
>NC_052113.1:3775815-3786807 GCF_012273895.1 Zerene cesonia | reverse complement strand
TATGTTGAGTATGTAAGTATTTTATATATTTGCCGAATTAATAAATTGATGTTTTTTTCCACCCTTTTGTATGCCGCCAGCCAACAACAAATAAAAATTAATAGAATAGAATAGAATATACTTTATTTCAAATAACAAAGTACACAACAGGAAAGATAGAAAAAGAGCTGATAATAATAATGTGCCAATGCTAAAATACATAAATTGGCAGACAATTTGATTGACAGAATTGATTTGTTCTAAAATTATATATATAGGCTATATCACATAATATGTTATACACAGGTAGATATTTAAGGCAGATGCATTGACAATCGGCATATTATCTTAATCTTCTTGTTTAAATACTAAAATTACAAAAAAAATATTTGACCAGGTCATTAATTGTCACCCGTCAAATCAAAAACGACAAAATATTTAATGTATCATATGTTTAGATTTTCTTTAATTTAGCATGTGAATAATACATCGTATAGTGGGCATATTGTTATATTATTGGATAAAACTATGGAATATATTAGATGAAGTACTCAATTTACTCCAAGTCTTAATTTGCTTTCCAAATTGACTCAATTAAGGTGGTTTACCATTAAACCGACATGAACAAATTATTGTAGGTAATTGTTATACAATACCTTTGATGTATAAAGCACTGGAAACCCTTAGAATTTGAAGGTTTCCCCTTTTATTGTACGATATGAATAAATGTTTTCTATGTGAATATCAATATATTAATAGTCATAAATAATAGAGTACAATAAATAAGCTACAACAGATCGTTTTTCTAAGATTTACATGTAAGAATACGTTATCTTTAAATTATTCTACATTTCGAAATATATAACCATATCATATTAAAAGGTATTGTCCAATAATTCTATATGAACTGTATTCTATGTCAATTTATTCCACTCATTACAGGGCATACTGCAAACTGCGCATCTGTCGCGTAAAATGTTTTATTTTCTCAATCTATCGGTCTGCTATCAGGCGGTAGGAAGCAGCGCATAACGAATACTGCTATCATTAGCTTCAGCTCTCGGGAGATTGAAAATTTAACGACTATCATCTTCTTGCTACTGCCGTCCGTTCCTTTTAATACTGCTTTTGACGTTTACTTTTTAAACTAGCGCTCGCTACGCGATTATTTTTTATAGTTTTTTATTTATTTTTAATTTAAACTGATATACTCGTCTAACGGGTTTAATTAAGAACTTTGCAAATCTATGATTCAATTATACAAAGGAAATTGGTATACGATCAGCGGAATGATAAATGAAGAAGTTTAGATTTCAACCAAAGTACGGTATGAAATTCAAATAATATGTTAATGCAGGTATTGTTACTTATTAGGTATTTTTTTTATCTATCTATACCTACTTGTAAAAATATATTTTTGTTTTTAAAATAATTTTCTTTAAGGCAATCATTTCTATAAAGCATACATTCATGACGTCAAAATATATTTCATAAATTAAGGATAATGTCACGACTTTCGTCGGAAGAATGCAATATAAAAGGGATTAACAAAGACGCCTGTCGTGTAAAGAATATGTTAAAGATAATATTCATATTTTTCGAACGGGATGCCAGCACAACGTGTGAGCTAGGAAATTAATAATATCCTCTCAATATCCTATAAATGCATTGGCAAGAGTCCACCGTAACATATGCATTTAAAAGAAGCTTCTAAGAAGCTTAAAAGGACATTCAACAAGAATTGATGCATAATTTTTACACTCAAGTATCCTTCGGCGATGTGAAGGGGTTGGTCACAGACGGACAAAATTCCATTAGTGAGTTCTGGACGATAGCCAGACTGAGAAGTAAAGCGAACATAGATATGACATGCGGTAAAAAATGGACTACATTGGTCATGTTATGGTATTCAGTGAATTAATCATAATATATGTTAAGTCTTCATTTGATAATTACCATTAATGATATATGAGAATTATGCGGAGAAAACCCTGTGTCTATCTTTTTCTTTGACAACGCGGGAGAAGCCGTGGGTGAAGGCTAGTAATAATTGTATGTTTATTTGCCAAACGATTACTTACTAAAAACGAACATTTACTTAATTATTTATATGCCTTCCACTTATCCAGCTAAAATATAAATAAAACATATTGCATGTTATAAAAATTTTGGTGTAATACGGAAAATAATGAAACCTGTTGGAGGAGAGATTACAAATATCCCATTAAATTTATATATAATACTCAAATAAGCTATCACTATAGAAAAGCAAGCATTCATACTATGCTCGAAGTAACATGTAAAACCGTATGAAAAATGAGTACTTATCACACATGAAATATCAAACGTAGCAATTTCTGAATTCGTTAAATATTCTTTGTCGTCTTTCAGTCCGCCCACTCTCAAATTAAAAACCGTTGTTAATTTCATGAAGCGTTGCTAACAAGGAAATCATAACTTTGTTTTTTCAGTTTCGAAATTGTCACATCATGCTCTAGGCGAGGGTTCGTGTGCTGTGAAAAATTTTAGAGACATAAAATGACCACAACGTTTTTTGGCAGCTACGATGGATAGGTACAATTTAAATAAGCGAATGTTTTACTATTTTAGTAATAAAGGATTTCGGTGCAGCTTAGATTTATTATTGGGATTTATTGTTTACTCGTCTCTTTGTTTGTAGTGCAATTTTGTGAGTGCGAGCGAAGTAAAGTAAAAGAACTTTTTGTACTGCGTATATTGAATCAATTTGATCCTTGGTTTAAAACCAAATGATATTCAAATTCGAGTACGCTAGTAACTTAGCCAAATTAGTAATTCATTAATTATATTTAATGCGAACCAGAGCAATAACATGCGATGAAAAATTTCTTTAAGGAAATGAATTTTCTTACTTAAGGCGTTATAAACTATATAAAGAATAGTACTATAGAAATTCAGACATGACACGAGACTTTTTGCATTATTGTATTATAACTAAATGAATAACCGGAGAATGTAAAGCATTTTACACTATATTATCGCTGTACACCATGAACTACTAAATACAACGCATTCTTGTTCTACTAATAAAAATAGATACGTTTAAAATAAATTGTTAATGTAATGCTCATGTTAAACTAAATATAGTGCAAATAAGAATGCAGTAGGAAGATTAGATATACGGTATTACATATGAAAATCAAAGGGAGGTAAGGTAAATGTGATGGGAAAAATTCATAATATAAATTTTATATTTCACCTTATTTTTCAATTCACGCGCTTGACAAAGTTCGCGTATATTTTACAACATCGACAGTTCCCGGCCAAACTTTAACGGCGAGATCATAAAGTTTTCGCAAACAACGGAGTGCGATAGCAAACAAATATTCATTTATTCCGTGCAATCTTTCATGTGGGGGCTACAAAATGCATCGAAGACCAACTCGGTACGTACAGTATCGCGATTCAAACTCGTTTTTGAATTATGTATGAGATGAGATATCCTCAATCTGTCGCACTTAACCGATTTATTATGAACCATCTCTGGTTCTTCTGATGTGTACGTTTTATTTTGTCGCTATGTGCTCGCATGGGTCAAGTTAAATTGGCTAATGATGGCGAGCATTTTCGTTAAAGTTTGACAAATGCTCGTAGCACTTTCTGTCGCTAAAGATAAGCTGATGTGTTTGGATTGGAACTTAGGTCAGCGACAGTGATACGCTAGTGTGTTATCTTATGTCGTAAATAACGATAATTTGTCTCGAAAACAAAGAAGAGCTGAAAGGCACGCAGATAATGAAATGTGAACAGTTATAAACAATTCTTTAACTGTTGAAATAGTTAAGCGACTTTTTCAATTTGTAAGTTGCTTGTAAAAATAGTTTTATTCTACGTCTATTTCGACTTGTGTCCTGAGTTATAATGAAAAAAGATTTCTTCTCAAAAATAATAATAATCAAGCATTACTTGAATAGATTATCTTTGATAAATACCTCACTCATTGCGTTAGAAAGGAGTCACAATTGTAACAAAGATACACATTTGTGAAACTTGAAACGTAATAAATGTTTTTCATCATTTTAATAATGCATGAACAAACTTATATAATATGCGTATAGCTAATATTTGAAATACTCTGCGTCCGAGATTGGACATGAAATCCCCATTCACGGGCTCCATTTGATTCCAATGCCGATGTGATGTGACCCAATTAGCATCGTTGCTGGTGACATATGCCGACCTGTGTGTGAATAGCGTAGTGAGTGACATGAAAATATTGGTAAAAGATAATTATTTTAATGGAATTATGCTTCACTCATCATATGTATTACATATGAAGTGCAATCATTAATTCACCAATTGATCCACAATATGGATTCATACTTCTGTATAGTTTTGCATCAATTAGTTGCTGTATTACGGCAAAGTGTTACCCATTTCAATATCCTGGATTATTTTACAAAAATAAGTCACATTAACACCGAGGCGTGTAGGTACAAGATTCATATAATATTGGCGCCCAGTAGTGGAAGTCCGTGGGTTAAAGAGAAGCCGGAAAAACTGTTCCTGAGATGGTATACTATAACCTCACCCATATTGAATGATATGTCATATTTTGGATTTAAAACTGTTCTTGATAATAAAGCTCATAATGAAACTTTTTGAAGTGCCTTGTGACATTAAAATTAGCAAATAAACTTGCACTAAAATATTATAAATACAAATTTAAAAATGATCCACTTTCCAGCTTAAGGATGCTGTTCCCATTTAAGATGTCTATAATCCCAAGACGTTCTTAATAAAGTTAAGGGAGCTTTACGCCGCGTGACTCCACACACAACTCAAGTATTAGTGCGCCACTTAATATTAATTTTATGTGCCCTTCAAAGACAGTCTTGACGAGGTTATTGCGTTGTTATGAGAATAATTTTACAGCCCTGCACACCAAGAGTTTAGGCAAATTAATTTTTAATAACCTACCTTTTTAATTAAGGTTTTTCTAACATGGAAGGTTAGTTAACGTTATATTATAATGAGATAGGTTATTATGAAATCAAAAAAGGATTAATTTATTAAAATAAAATAAAAATGCGTAAAAAATTACAAGCACCTTTTAATTATTTGATGAAATTTATAAAATTAGTGACTCAACGGTTCGAAGGATCGTTATTTTAATTAGAACTCCGGAAACTGCGTTTAGATAATACTTTATAGAAATTTTGATAAAAGCAAAAGCACGCTTTAACGATGCAATAATTTCTTCCAAACTCTTACCATAAATCTCCGCTGGCTATAAAATTGCATGCTTATTAAAAGTTTCACCCCTTAATTGTGAATCTGAAAGCTCAATCCTTATTATGGGCTGAAACGACCCAAAGGTCACTAAGTTCCATTTATGTCGGGCCCTATTATCCCTTCAGAACATATGGCCATTATTAGTTGACCTTTAATGGAAATCACTTCGATATAGAAAGTTATTACTATACGGCTTCAAGTCATCTATCGTTTTTATAGAATTTCGATATTATGGATTTTTATTGAGTCATGTAAGATAGCGTATTATCTCACGTGAATAGAGCTGTATTGGTCTTATATTTGATTATTCTAAGAAAGCAAAATATATGATATTTTTCCGATGAGGGTTTATGAGGTTGAGTTCGTTTGTTATGTAAGCATATTCAGGTGAGACAGGTGGATTCAAACACGTTTAAGCACTAAAGTGGAGGTAGTCATTCACTTGATCGGTCGTCTACATTCGAGCTTAGCTTGACAAAGATGTCACTTGAAAAATCAAGTGAAAAATCCTCACATAAAATCTTTATTAGTTTAAGGTTATAGGTAGATATTTATTTAAATGGTATGTGTGTGTAGGTAAATCATAAGATTTTATGATAAACGTAAGATGGTATAGAAATATTTTATTCGTATTTTATTTGTAATGATCTCGTATTCATAAAACAAAACATAAATATCAGAGTTTTTTTTTGAACGAGTTTTATATTACACCTATTATCCAAATTGTATTTCTCTACGAGTTGAAAGTTTTAAGGCAGGCAGTGGTAATTAAAAATAAAGTGCTCTGAAGTTTTTACTCAAGAATGACATCGTAGACAATTTCACTTAAGCCTAATGAAGATCTCATTATTTGATGCTCCCGTCGGAATAATAAGGGTTCAGCTGTTGTTGCGGATGAAAACATTACAAAATATGTTATAAATACGAGAAAGGGTGTACCGATATTATTAAGATATCACTTAAAACCCAAGTTTTCTATAAGGTAGAGATAATAACACTTATTGCCTGTCACTTCTTCTTAGTAATGAGTATTTTTACTAGTTCAAAAATATAAAATTAGTCAGTATATAGAATGTATTATTCTATTTCTTGTTATATATTATTCGCAAATGGTTTCATGTCACTGTACTATATTTCATAACTAAAATTATTATAATGTATAACAAACATTAAAGATTTGAAAATTTAACTAGGTGATGTTTCTTTTATATGATAGATATTCAGAATTGCTCACAACCAGTTGCAATGTTGAATGATATTATAAAACATATTCGTAGCGATTGCGAGCGTTCAGAGAATTTTAACAGGGAAATTTCATTATCCAAAGCTTTATCAAATAACCCGTGTAATGACCGCGGCCGCTGCATTTCCATTTTACTAACTCGATTGCAGTTATTCTATAAAATATATTGTTGTTATTGAAACTTGTACTCTTTGCTCGTTCACTTGTAAATAAGTAAGCTTCCATAAAATAACTATACAGTGAACTCAAGACAAACAAGAGTTTTAAGATAGTGAAGAACGAGGCGGTGAGAAAATTTGTTGAGAAACGACTCAACAACAGAGGGTACTTACATTATTCTCGAGCGCCTTCAGATGGAGAAAATGAGGAATAATAAATAAATATAAGTACAGATAAGAACTTTGTGTTGATATATTTGGTTTATATGATAAAAATGTATCTTAACTTAAGTTTTATATAGGTTTTAGTTTTATATAGGTTTTAATTAAAGAAATACAGTTTGAATTACTTACACCGCATAGTTCTTATATTGAAATGACTCGTTACGATTAGACGGATGAATGTCCCCTATAACACAGGTCATCGCCTAGCATAACATTGTTCAAAATATACACTTAAATGTAAGTTGAGCCAAATTTCATGTACATGTGTTTTTTTGCCAAATAAATTATTATTAATTATTATTATTATTTGATGTATGATGTGAATGCTAGTTGATGTACACACAAAATTTATGCTTATATTGCTTATTATTGGATGATTATATAATCATTAATTTAGAATAAGAAACAATGTACCGTCGATGTGTGGGAAGAGATGTGTATTAATTAATTATCTGCGAAATGTATTTTTAACGTTGTAAAAGTCTAGGATATCTATCTTCGATTTTCATAAATTTCCAACGCCAACACACTTTTCTCTTTAGGAAAACTCGTGAATATAGGCATATGCCTGCACCTCCAGGATTCAAATTGTCATAATCATTATCGTATTAATGCAACTAAATGCAATTTAAATTTATGATATTGTGTAACAATTTGAACATACTCCTTTCATGCACGTGTTACACTCTACCGTGCATCTTCATATTTCGTGCTAAAGGATCATCTTAATCTGTCTAAAAATTATACGAAAGACAACCAATATATACCAACGAAATATACCAACACAATAATTATCTTCCTTAAAATAGCTTGCAATCACAGAAAAATAAAATTTTCCGTTAGTAGTAACAAATTGAAACATTTTAATTAATTTAAATATTATCTTGACTTGTCTTATTTCTTTGCATGTAAAGGATAAAACTTGGTTCACCTTCTGAAGATACTAATCCTTTTGTCTTCTTGAATCTCTTATCTTAATATATCTTATCCTCCTGAAATTTAAAGTTAAATACACATCACACGCTTTTGATATTAAAGTAGAAGAAAATTTAATTTGAAACCAGCCAATTTCAGCTCTCTGCACGTCGACCTTTTGTTTTTAACTTATTAGCCGCAAATTACGTCTAAACATGCTGTAACCGGCTGACCTATTTCACTTTTTAATTAATGTAAGTGGTTATATATAATTAGAGTATTGGACTCTCGCTATAAGCACGCCATATAACAGTTTGACTAAAACGTTGTGTACAATGGTTACATTAAACCGAATCTAAATTCCAGTCGTGGTTTTAGGTCATCACATCAAAAAGAGCATTAAAGGAGCACAGTCGCATTCGCCCGTATACGCAAAACCCACAAGTATAGAACGATATTTGCAAATGCGTTTTTCCATACATGAGCACAAACATTCGTCAATTATACAAATTTAGGCATGTGGCTCACCTAAGTTAAACAAGAAAAAATTGAGTTGACGAAGTTAATAATAATGTATTGTATGATTATTATTTAATGCCACTCACTTTAACATTAATTATAACGAAATATAATGACACTACTCAAGCTTAAATCCATCGAAAAGTAATATACTTACACACTAGAAAAATATAATCCTCCTTGCAGCGGATTAAAATACAGTATATTTAAAAATAGTCACTAGTTTATTAATTTTCCCTGGAGATAAAGAAGGAAAAATTCAACTTTACTTTTTATCGAAGAACAATATCGTAAAATATTCACAAGTTCCACATTCTGGGCGTATGGTTTTTATAAAACTCTGCGCTGTGATAAAATTTTACCGTATAATTTCATTAATGGCGAACGTGTCGCGCGCGATGTATGCTGCAGGCCAAGTATGTAATTTATATAGGAAAACTTAATTATTCGTGTCTTTCAATAATTTACGCGCTTAATTATTATAAAGATTTATGTTAATGTTCTTAATGTCGGCGTAATTTGAGGCTTGTGTGATTTTTATATAGAGCATAAGCTTATTATTATTATATGGTAGGATTAATATTGTTAAATAATTATATAATTCTGGCAATTTGCAACTAACACATTAATTATTCTAATACTGGAAAATGTCTGGCTGGCTGGCTTCATTATATGAAATGAACTAAACTCAAAAATGTATAAAGTTTAAAAAGTATTTAAATTAAAACAGTAAAAGATTTATGTAAACATTCAATTTTAATAATAATATAAATAACGAAATAGTTTGTCGTTTGAATTCGTTTTGTTCAAACGTTGTGAAGTGAACCAATAAGCTTCTTCAAATAAGCACCATTACTCGAAGTAGTCAGTGGAATAATTTAATTGATATATAACCTTGTATTCAATTAAAATCGATCGGGATATTTTAGATATTGGCGAGGTAGGGTGTTGATGAATTAGCGTAAATTATTATTTATGTCCTGGATATTTTTAAGTCATAATATAGTGTATTTTATTATTATTATTTTATGACGTGGAACACTGCTTTTGTTTTTATTAGTAATGTTAAAATTGTATAATTTTTATATGAAAATTTACAACCTGGTTTTCAGTAGCAACAATGATTTTTCATTGTGAATTAATTTTGATAATTACATATACGACATCGGAATTATTGGCCTCATATAATTAATACATATAAATCGGATGATATATGAAATGGTTTCGGGTTAACCGTCGAATAATAATCACATTAAGCTCTAAACCGGATAGCTAATGAAATGAGGGCATTGTTAGAGGCGGCTTAAAATCCTGAACATGTCATGAAGTAGAGCTGAGAGTCGTTTATCAGAGGACGGTCGAGTAGCGCCGCGTAATTAAACGTTACAGATGGTATACACGTATGCTGAGATTGGTAAACTAACTGACTACATTTTGTTTGATTAGGTAATGATAAGTAAGCGTATGGAATTAACAGAGCTTCGTATAGGTTCTTTAGTGATATATGTACTTTTAGAGCTTTGAACAGTGAATATTAGGCCCTCAAATGAATTAATGAAAGAGGATAAGTGATGAATATTATAAGTTTTACAAGTGTGAGAAATGTAACTGCAATTCCTTCATTATAACGGTGTATTGTCAACGCTTAACCTTAATGACAACGTAGGATAATTATGTGGATGTGTCGCAAATTCTCCTTGGTTGTTATATAGGATATCTATCAAGGTATCCTTGGGAGTATTTTCTATAATAAGTTATAAAAAAGTCTATTGGCACATACCAATATATTAAGTATGTGTCCATAATTAACTGTTTTAACGATTGCACATTGCATAGTATTGCTGAATGTATAAACTGTAACATGAGATTGTAACTTAACATTTTAAACAAAACTCACTCTCCGCCCGCCACTTCGTCCGCTTAATCAAAGAAAATTTATGTTAGATATTACAGCACCCAAATATATCCTATATCATTCTAGCCTGCATACATTCGCTTTGTGCAACGCGAAAGAAAGGCAAACAAATACGCCTTCGTATTTATAATAGCATATAAAAAAAGATGAGTTTCTCAATATCAATGACAGTGTGTCCACAACGAACATTGCTCTAGACAAGTGAATTAAAATGATAGGAACGAAGTAGCTCGAGATGTCGGCAATGTCACGCGAACGGTCCAACACAACCGTTTCGAGACTCGCCTATACGATGATGGAAATATTGCTACTCGATGCTAAATTTGTGATGTTCCGATTCTAGTTTTGTGTGTCGGTAATTTGTGTATTTGCTTGTGATGTGCCGCAAAAATAAATGTGAAATATGTATGTCACAAAGCGGTTTGAATTCCTTTAAATAAATATTGGAAAGTCAAGCTAATAATAATACACACACAAAATTTGTATTACCTTTGATTGCAATTAAAAATTGCAATAATTCACGGGAAATTTACACTAAAAAATATTTGTTTATTTAACACTACTATCATAAATAAAAGAAACGAGAAAAAGAAAAGAAATATAAACATCACTCATATTATTAGAAAGTATGTATAACGGGGCGGCCTCATCACTTTAGAGTGATCTCTTAGAGGCAGCTTCTTAGGAATAAAATATAGTTTAAAAAAACTAAAAAACACGCTTTTCAAGCACATCAAACTAAAAACTATAAAATAATTTATAAT
>NC_052113.1:3731820-3774815 GCF_012273895.1 Zerene cesonia | reverse complement strand
TAATTTTTAGTTTGACGTGCTTTAAAAGCGTGTTTTTTAGTTTTTTAAAACTATTTTTATTTTTCACTTTTTAGTTAAGTAAGGCAGTAGGTGCACGAGGCGCTCTCTGCCTTACCAACATTTGGATAGTAGATTTTTTTACTCTCATAGTTATCACAAATCCCAGGACACCAATTCAGAGTTACATGGGAATTACGGTTTTACTGCGGAAAGGGTACCTGAGGAAACGGCCAACCTACACATTTACTGCCCGGAATTTTACTAGAAAAAATACCATCCGGTTTATGTAAGAAGCATAAAATAGAAAAAATTTAATTTTTTTTTCCGTCACAGACGAGATTTGAACCTACGTCCACGGAGCCTGTCGTTGTACGTCAACTAAGACTGGCGCCTTAGCCCGCTCGGCTAACGAACGAACTAACAGTAACAGAATGTTATAACAGTCATAAGCTGTTAGCCCTTACGTAGAGGATACGTAAGGAAATTGTTAAATCCTGGCGCTCCTGATCAGGATAATGGGATAAACTTACTATATTACTCTATTGGCACCAGTTCTTAATAAGTGTACAAAGTTTGAATGAAATCGGTTCGCGGGAAGTGGGAGAAAAACGGGTGTGAGTTACATACATACATACATACAAACATACAAGTGAAGCTAATAATAAAAGCGTGTTAATAAAAAGGAAATATATCTTAAATGTTCAAAGTCGTATTACATACAATTATAGAAATCCATCAAGTTTTACTATTTGCTCATAAAAATGTTACAGTTTGGCTTTAATACCACTAAAACGAATTATGATACAACCAAATATTTAATTTCGGTATAACCAAAGGAATAACAGATAATAATAATATTCTAACGATCCCAAATTTCAGCGCTCAGAATTCATTAGTTAAATCCCTATTGTATTCGAAGCGTGCATTGCAAAAGAGCATTTGGTAGTCAAGATAAGAAGTGATGCATTAGCAGCGCGGGCGCGGCGGTCGGGGCATACAATCTGTTATCATAGACACGCCCATCGAATGCGGCTCTATGGCTAGGTTCGATAAAGCAAAGAAATAATTTTATTCATACACTATGCAGTTTGTACACATTAAAAAAATATTTTAATGAACACGATCATGGGAAACAGCGGTCGCAATGAAGACACCTGCGTCCAGCTGTCTACGTACCAAATTTCATAGCAATCGGTTCAGTAGTTTTTGCGTGAAAGAGCAACAAACAAACACACATCCTTACAAACTTTTGCATTTATAATATTAGTAGGATAAGTAGGATTTACTTGATATTCTGTATTAGCGTCAGCTATTCATTTTAATAATATGAAAATAGTGCTCAATTAACATGGGAAATAAAATTTTAGAAACTCGGACCCCCCCTTATTTTTAAAGACGTTTTTATAACCGTCTTAAAAACAGGGAGTCATCATGCGACTGTATTTATATTTTTGTATTTGTTACCCTAAAACTTTTAACTGGGGAAACAGTTTTGATGATTTATTTATAAGAAAACTAGTGCCTTCCGTGGCTTTATTTCAGTTTGGTTCAGTTCTGAAAACTTGTAGGTGGTTTAGTTTTTTGTTTAAAATCATTATTTCATAACCCTTTCTTATATTTAGTATGTACTTTAGAAAAATCAAAGCGACATACATTAAGGAGAAATTGAATATTAATTTTATTGAGAATGCAATCGTGCATATATAATTTTATAGATATTTTTGTTCATACCAATAAATACGAGTACACTTCAGAATAAAAATAGAACAATTTAACCAACAAAAACGTTAAGTTTGATGTTTATTTCTCGGAAGTCGTGATGCCACTCAGGTATTTGCCTGCTATTCGTCTAGACTTTAAACTAGACAACAATGCTTGGGTGTAGCCAATGATCGCGCGAAAACGCCTCGCTCTGTTGCGATTTGCACAAATAATTTACCACTTATTTGAACTCACTTCGCGTTTGGCATAAGTAATAAAATTTCATTTAAAGAGAAAAACAACTCAAAAGGTTTAAATTGACGGTCTTGGCTATTAGTAGCCACAATTAGTATTAACATAACAATTTATATAATTGAATACATTATTTTTATATTAATCGTTTTTATTTAGTGCAACGCTAACCATGTAGGTACTGCATGTATAGTATATGACATTGAGAGATCACGAACATATCCTACCTATTCTACATATTCTATACCCTATCAGGGTGAAAAAGATTTTGATCGGTCTAGTTGTTCCTTAGATTAGATTCATAGATTTAGATTAGATTCATACACCACATAAACTTAACTAAATAATTTAAAAAAAAACATACATGCAATCTTCCTCACTAGACCATGGCACATCCAGCTAATATTATAAATGCGAAAGTTTGTAAGGATGTGTGTATGATTGTTACTCTTTCACACAAAAACTACTGAACCGATTGCATTGAAATTTGTTACGTAGATAGCTGGACAACTGGAATAGGACATAGGCAACTTTTTATCCCGATATTCCTACGGCATACAGGCTTACGCGGGTGAAAGAGCGGGACGCAGCTAGTAATAAGATACTTTTAGAAATTAAAAACTTTTTAACGGATTTTAAACGCGATTTATTCGATCGTTAACAAGTCTTTTTGTAATTTCTTAATTTCTTAATAAAATACTTGCATGAAATCAAACACAAGAAAATGCTATAATAAGATACTTCTCAACCCAATAGCACAGAATTAAGTTAAATCACACACAATCTTTACTCTTGATTATGAGACCTTCTTGAGACATTCTATCAGTGCCAATTTACAAAACTATATGCCTATATTACCAACATATAAAAACTATAAATGTGTATATACTAGATACTCACTCCCCAGTACTTTCAGAGCAAAGTTCAAAGTACCCAATTCTCGTATCTGTACGTTTGTGAAATTCCAACAAAACCCAACACAGCCATGAGATCCAGTTACCCACATTTTGTTATCTCCACAGCTTATAACAAGTTCGTGTTATAAAACAAGAACGCGCCCTGAATGTAAATTGTATAACAGTTTCGCGCTTCGCCGAGTTCTTCCTTGCATAAAATTGCTAATGCGATTCCCTTAGTCAATTACGAGTATCTTTGCTATGTAAACAGGGCTCTAGTTTTGTTAGGTTAATGTAAAATGTGTGTTGCCTACAAATATTTTGCGCTCCAGACTGTCTTGTAGGGTCGTGTTTATTTGCCGAGACATTTTGTAGTGTTTACTCTTGCAATTAATGTAATTTATATCGGGAATTAAACTAGTCTTTATTTTATATACTCGGAGGGTAGCTGAGCTATGGTAACACGACATCGGACCGTCAGATACACGTTAGTAAAATGAATAACACTAAGCTACGGATTCCGTTTGGTCACAAATCGTCAAGTTTCACCATTCGATGTTATAGATTTTTGACAATTTGCACACAGTGATATGGAGAGAGGATGTGTGAATGAGAAATAAGTCAAGGATTATTCTTTAAATGATGACCAATGGTTTATTGATGCAATTACATACATATACAGATTAAATAATGAACTTTATAGGTATTTGAATTCCTTCTAAAGTATAAGGGAAACATTTGACGCCTTAATTATGAGGTTGGTACGCGAAAGGTTGCAAGAATTTAATCAGCCCCAACGTTTTGTTACCAGAGTGTTGAAATTCTCACGTCATCGCATGCCACTGTAAAAGAGCCGATTTCTAAATGACTGTTAAATATTTAATATAAGAAAAAGATCAAACAAGTTCTCTGTAAATACATATTTTCAAGCGGAATATATTTAGTGAGTTAAATTATAGGTTTGCCTATCTGTATACCATTGTTGCTGGAAATTTTGGATATTTTACTTTTTATTTTTTCGAAACCTAGTATTTGGCGTTAATGATACACCATCTATTCAAATTTTAAAGTGACTTGAATTATTGAAAGTTTCCTTATGATTAAATCCGAACAAAAATGAATGTAGTGTTGTTAAATAAACAGTAGAGTACAAATGTAAAAAATATATCCTGTTTCAATGTATGTATGTATTTTAAGTGATGCTTGCATGAGCTTTATTATTTTGTATTCCTTCTATTTGTAACACGTTTAAAGCAAAACACTTAGAAATTACAACATACACAATCTAACATTTCACTTCATGTTGGTGACATATAATCATATAAACGAGGATCTAAATACGATTTCAAGGGAAGTAAATCTTCATCGTCTTAAAGTATCTTCTGCACTCAGTCTAGCAGCTCTTAGCTTATTATTAAGAGGTGCAAACACGCCTCCGTTGAATGCCGTCTACATAATTATTTGTACAAAACGTCTCCTAATTGCACGCTCTGCCGACGACACCTCTATGCGCACGTGACGGGTCCGGTATGGGATTAGTTTGGTGCAAGTGTTGAACTGATTTACGATTGTGTTCTATCTATCCTGCTTGTTTATAAAAGTTTAGACCAATTAAATAACTTACTTTCATAGAAATTTGGTGTAAAGCTTAATCTAAAACTGTACAATGCAGTGCGAGTGGTAACAATACAATGTATAAATGAGATACGATAATGTACCATGTATGATATAAAACACAATTTTCCAGTATTATCTTTGTGGTTTTCTTTAGTTACGATTTTAAATATCGTTTTTTTATCACACCGCGTATGGATTTTGACCCAAGTGCAAAATATAAATCATTCAAATAGGTAAATGACTTAAATAAATAATACTGTATTTGTTTAGTACTTTTTAGTAGATAATATTGCTCTATACAGAACACTATAGTTGCATTGAAATTTAACTTATTTCTGACAGTATGTTGGTACATCTGTATTTACGTATATTTATTACTTTCGCTATCGTTCAAAAAACTCAAAGATTTATACTTTTTCATATCTTCCAAGCTTTTTGCGTCGCCCCCATGACTTGTCCCGTACATCGAACCGCCGCTCAAGTTTATGGGACATTATGAAACAACGTTCCAACGGGACAGAGTAGCGAAACAATTTTGCCGCGATAGTTTGACACTTTGCTACTTTACTACGTGTGCTGTAAAGTTGATGTATTTATCTATAGCTTCAACAACTTTATTGCTTATGGGTCTCGCAAAGTTTCAATTATGGTTAGGCGTGTATAGACATGTGACGGAGGAGTATATACAATGTATTATGAAAAAATATCGGGTCGTCTAAAAAATCCTTGTAATTTTTAACAAACGTGGCATACTGTTTATAATGTCATGTTATTAAGGAGAGCTCTATTATTATATGAAACTAGCTGCACCCGGCAAACGCTGTTCTGCCTTACTCTTATCGTTTAGTGGTATGAAAAATAGATGTTAGCCGATTCTCAGACCTACCCAATATGCTTACCAAATTTCAGAGGAATCGGTCAAGCCGTTTCGGAGGAGTATAGAGAGTAACATTGTGACACGAGAATTTTATATATAAGATGAAAATTGAGCTTAATTTAATTGCGAAAAAAATTAAACGTAATTAAATCGCTTCGCGTATTTTAAACTCTGGTTTCATATGTATTTTTTGTAGCAATTATTTTATTCAGAACAAAAATGTATACGTGTGTGTGATATGCTATTGGAAATGGATGCATCTAGTATCTAAACAACTTATTTATAATTTCGTTTGATTTAAACGAAACTAAATCTCGTAAACTTGAAATGAATGCATAAAATAAAGAAATAAAAATATTCATTCAAACAATGTCGTAACTTTCGAAGTCCAGTACACATTAACAAAGAGTCTAAAATATTTCGTAACTCGAAAAAGGAGCAAGCACAAATAAAATAAAAAATTAAAGGGAGTAAACAGAAAGTATCCTTGTGAAGATTTTAAAAGAATCCCGAATTTTGTCGGAGGCGTTTAATTGTGTAAAGAAAAAACGAAAGTTTTCCTTTTGTTGAACTCGGATTGAATAGATACGGACGTAATCCGTAATGACAATGAATACTAATTTAAATCAACTGGACGGATTTAGAATCATCCTTCACTATAATACGTTTAGAGTAATACAGTACATAAATAATAATAAATATTTAGAAATTAAAAACTTTTTAACGGATTTTAAGCGCGATTTATTCATTATATTATTAACCCGACGTTTCGAACACTTTACAGCGAGCGTGGTCACGGGGAGACTCTAATGAATATAATGAATAAATCGCGTTTAAAATCCGTTAAAAAGTTTTTAATTTCTAAATGTATAATACTCGCGTAAAATCAAACACAAGAAAATACTAATAATAAATAATTAATTTATGGCTAATAAAACACATTCTACTATGAAATCATATAACCTTTATCAGAACTGGTGTACTACTTTTTTCACAAAGCAAATATTTTAGGTACAATCACTACATCGTTCTTACTCAGATCTTAGTACTTAGATCCAAGGAATTTCTTCCTTTTCGTTTTTATATATTCTGGCTGCAACTTTCATTCATATAAATTTATGGAGTTATGGAGTAACCAACCCATAAATAATCTGTCGAATTAGGAACCTCCTTGGCTTAATAAATAGAAGGAGAAAAATATGTTCAGAATAAAAAAGAATTACAATAGATAGATGAATCTGTCTTGTGCAAAATACTTTTATATCATCATCAATATGACAAACCTTTAGTATACACACAGAATATATAATACTTTACTTTATATAGATTATAAATATACCATACGGTATTTACCATAAGAATGGCACGTAATGCTCGTCAGAACGGATAGTGACGTCATCCTCGACTCAAGCACGACTGAAGTATGGAACAATGAACTTTTGTCCCATTTCTTGTTCTGCTAATCGCGACTTCTTTCCAGCGAGAAGTAAACATCGTATGTCGTGACGGGCGTTCCGCTTGGGCCTGGATAACTCTGCATCAACAGATAATATAAATTTATAAACTTAATATAATAATACGATTATAATAACAGTATGTAATAGTAACAATAGGAGCACAAATAGATTTTGTTTTATTTTTGTTACCAACGATAGTATAATACCACATTATATTTTATTCTCTTCATACATTTTCTTAATCTTAATCTGAACAATATTTGAGTTGAGAAATTTTTTTTGAAAGAATAGAAAAAATTTCTCATTTATAAAGCATTTCAATGCTATAAAACTAAAAATTAAATATTTGAGTTTCGCAACACATAAATGTGTTGCGAAACTCAAATATTACTTACATATTTCATTATGTGGGTTGTTTTGATATGAAAATATAAACATTTGTGTTTATTTTATAATATTATGTAAAATGAAAAAATAGCTTGATAGATATTGTTCCAAATGTATATTTTTCGATAAAAAGGGTGCTCCTAGCAGACCGAAGCGGAAGCAAGGTACCGCGTGGGGTCTCATATATCGTGGCGGGGATGTCGTAACTCTCAGTGATGGATTAGCGCTTTTCCGGCTTTTCAGCGGGCCCCTAAATGGCCACTAGAGTCCCATGTGGAGTCTTACGACGTTCGCGCACTTAGTTGATTGAAATATGTGGGAAGACGCTGTTTTGACTTTTATTGCGATAATACTGCCACAGATAACATAATACTAGTAATATATACGTGAGTTTCAGTTGGTCAGCTCAGTGTTTCAATAACCGTCTGTGGTATAAATTTATAGGTTTATATGTCGGTGTTGATAGTATTTATTTAAGTTATTTTTTTAATATACCGAATAAATTAGAGTGATTCAAACATAAACTCACCGTCATCATCCTCAATTCACGTTTTCTAACATTCTTCCATGTATTTATATTTTGTCGACGTATACTTTATAGAGGTAAATATATTTAGCATGTCCAACTTTCAACAAGTTTCAGTTACAGTAATTTGTGGAATCCGTTGTTTAATTTCGTGGAATGTACTTCAACAAAGTTCAAATCCGTTAAACATTTAATTTTAAATGTATAATAACCGAATCTGAGATAATAAAATTCATTAGGAATTCCCGAAGTACAAGAGCTGTCGTGATAACAAGTTTCAATATTAATTTCCGCAAAAACTTAGCTTACACGATAAGGGCGAGATATAATTTCATTTTCTTACTTAAAACTTTGTCCGGACTTTCTTGTCTATTAATTAGTTGTAATTTGAAGATTAAATGTAAATTGGGAAGGAGTTTTCATGGATTTAAAAGATTGTAAGCACACGAGGGACTTTATTTATTTAATGTGGGCAACATGTCATGGACATAATTTGTACTAACGAAGACATTAAAGACATGGAGTGTGTGTGTGGGGGGAGGAAAAGGAATCAGACCACCGACTACTAAGCGCATAAAACACAGTAGCATTCGTTTGCTACTATTTACCGCTGACCTTCTATAGGTGGTGAGGTGGCAGGTGCCCGGTGGGAGATGGCCCAATTCGTGATGACGCCAGCTCGACCCCAACATTAAAAAAATTGTGGGGTAAGTCATTGTAAGTGTGATATGCTGCAACAAATTTGCGCAAACCCATAAAATTATTAATTATGATAGGCGATTTGAATTATTATAATACTTCTATAAATATCGTTAAACAGAGTTAATGGAAAAGTTATTTTTTATTGCAATGAGGGACTATTATCATCATGCCATACTTTAAAAGTGCCTCTACTTACATCAATTTATTTGTACTGGGACAGCCGCCCTGTGATCAAAATTCGATCTTAGCAATTTAGAAATTATCAGTGCTCGGATATACGATGAAAACACATTCGGCTAACTTTTATAATACAAAAAACAGTATAATACTTATATATCATTCCAATTTTTCAAGTAAATATTATACAATTCAATCTAAAACAATATACGTCTACAAGATGACAGTCAGACGTACTATCGTATTCCAAAATGCCTAAGTTCCAACGTATAAGTTTGGTATAAAAAATTGAAAATATTTATTTTTAACATATTGTTAAGGAACTAAAATTAAATCTAAATGGAGAATATAATCATTGCTTTTAAACAAACAGCAATTCCTAACAATCCATCGTTTGAAATGTTTAGTTTCTATCCACGCTTTATCCACGTAATTTTAAATGGTATCCACAAGTCACTAGATATTCAAATATAGATTAGTACACCCACATTGAATGTTAGCGCAATGTTAGCACTAAGTTCATGTAATCTATTCGTTCATTCCGACTCAAAGTCCGATGTGATCGCAGATTAGTTCAGTGCTGACTGTTATATTGTTTTAGATTAAATCTACGAACTTATGTTGGTTTGTAATGGATAAAGTTCTAAAGTGATACATTAATTATAGCTTCGTTTAACGACTTTGTAGAATACTTATTGGTTTGATGGAGTATTAAATGGGGATTTATAATTATATGAATATATGATTAATTTTTATTTTAATGGTTTGCAGTAAACGTCTGTCTCTCTGTTAGAGTCTAAATGCCAAAACCTTTGAACTGATTTTGATGAATATTTGGAGGTCATCAATTTAAGAAATTGAGGGTTTTTATATACCAAAAAAGAATTTGTTCATTACTGCCTGCTCGTCCACACATAATTATTTTTGTAAGTTTTGAAAGTGTTTGAAAATTTTCAAATAGATTACTTAATATTGTATATAATATTTTGAATAATGCTTATTAATAATATAATTGCAAGATATAAAACAATTTTTCTTCAAGAACATCACCGCTGGTTGGACCCTTATATTGAGTGTTGCAAAACAAAAAGGTTCAAGTATTCCTTGCAAAGAAGTTTCTGGTCGACATAACTGGAGGGGAAATGTAGCGTTTCCTTCAGTCACTGGGAGGTCGTCACGCCACATTGCGCTCAAAACATTTGCGTTAGGGACTCATTGAGATATTTCAAAATCATTTACGTTTTGTATTTACGCTTTAAGAAATGAATTGTTATCGTAATCTAAATTAATAATGTTACATAACAGTTTAAAAGATTATGTAGATATGTGAAAAGGATTCTGTTACCACAAAAATATCTGAATTGTTTCGAGATTTTTACACAAAAACAAAAAATAGCACCTAATTAGTTACCTTTTAATAAGTATAGCACACAATATAAATGAAAATGATTTTTTTTCTCATTGTTATAAATTTAATAAGCCTGATGGCGTTCTAAGTCCTTTATCTTAAAAATAATATAACGCTTTCTATACCAACCCATTGTACTCAAGGTACCCTTTGTTCCTTTACAAAATATACGGAACAGTTATCTCATTAGTTTGCGAAAACAATTAAAACATTCGCACATGGAAAATGGGAAAAGCAAATGATACACATAATGATATTGTTTTGCCATTTTGTATTGTCAATTAACTGCATATTCATGGAAGTAAAACGAATTTTGTATATACTATTGTTTACATTTGGTTGTATGCTCAATGATGTTGGGCACTGATTAACAATTTTTCATTAGCGCTATTTGACTTTCTTATTTATATTGCAAGTGATTATTATTGAAATTACGCTGTATCAATAACAAGTTGATTTATAAACTGAGTGTTGTTTTTGACACTTCATTATTTAGGTGGTTTATTTTTGATGCGTATTTCTGATGGCTGTGGAGAAAATGAAACTTTATAATTGTCCATATTAATTTGACTGTATTAGTGTTATGTATTTACAAAAAAGAAATCTGTTATTACATGCGATGTACCCGAAAATTATGTGGGTATACCGATTATGGTATAAATATTTAATAACGAAATTTTGATCTTCATTACCGTAAAATTACGGTACATATATTGTTTACAGTTTTTAAATTACAGTATGATGATTTAAAAGTGCTTCTATAAGAAATACATTTGTGTAACTAAATGTTTGAATTTGAGTTAAAATGTTACTGTTAAAGTTTGTTGTCTTTTTTTATTTAACTAGATTGATTTTAGGACTGCTATGTAACCATAACACACACATAGAAATTAACACCCAAAATCATACGACTAAAAAGTCCCCGCTGAAAGCGAGCGCCATGATCACGCGTGCTGAACGGGAAAATCAAATTATCAAATCTTATACCTGGCAGGTAGATTTCCCACAGGAATTTGGCAATAAGTCCCCACATTGAATCAATAAAATCACGCGTGAACAGGTCACATTGTCGGAACTTAAACGACGAATAGAGCGGGACTGATTTATTCGACGTCCCTTGCCAATATCTTAGCCGGCTGATTAAATTCCTTAGAGTTACGGCCGTACTCAAATGTCGTGAAGTTCGCGACGATTAGTGTAGAATTCCATGGGTAAGTCTGGAGCAGCGACTGTGACGGTTCATATGTGATTTTATTATTAACCTGGGCTTAGCTTGATGAACAACGTTTTGCAAGTTCATTTAATTGCATATCGATGCCGTTTTAATATAACTATATATTGAGTATATTACTTTATAAGTAACTAGAGCTCGTACTGGCTCCGCCCGGGTATTAAATTTCCATTTTTTTATCCCAAGGAAGCATTCAATCTGGATAAAAAGTATCCTATCATCCAAGTCAGCTGATACACTGTATGTATACCAAATTTCATCAAAATTTCCGCGTGATTGACAGACAAACATCCAAACAAACAAACTTTCACGTTTATAATATTAGTGTGATAGTGATAATGGCTACATAAAACGTTGCATTTAAATAAATGCCTAATCTTACATGAGTTAAATAATAAATTAGTATATCCTGACACATATTCTAGTTCGGTTGATACATAACGATCTTCCATTAACCAGCATGTGAGCGTGATCCATCACCTCCAATTAAAACCAAATCCCAATGGAAACACGTATCAAAATATATGATGAACTTAAACAGAAATAGCATTTCATACAAGCGCGGTTATAAAATTTCACGAAAAAATGAAATGAACAAGGGTAGGGTCGGGGCTTGACGATTAATTATCACTCATCACTTGGGATTTGAACCCGAAACAATGTACTGGAGCTGCGAAAATTATTTCCATGAAAATGAACGTTATTTGATCAAGCTCATTGCTGTTGAAATATATTTATTCGTCCCCGATTTACTGAGGATAATTCGTTTTAAATTGGATAAATCGTTTTGTCTATTATTGTGCTCGTATAGCGCATTACGATGTCACATTTGTGATCGATTGTAACATCACAATTGTGAGATAGAGCGAATCTGTAGAACTTTCTAGATCAAACATATTTTTAGATAATTTAACTATATACTATACAAATTACTACTGCTATTTTGGAGGCTGACTAATCTTCTATATTTAAACATGTAGAGATAACATAACACTATAGGTACCTATAGCATTAGGTTATGGCATTATGTATATGGCCATACTGAGAAATGTAATATAAAACAGCCTTATTTAACAGTTCTAAGACTATTAAATAAATATTGCAATAGGTGAACAAGTTTACATAATAGAAAAAAATTATAATAAGGCGAGATTCGAACCCGCGTCTACCGGCGATCTGTAGAGAAGTCTGACCTCGGATGATCCATAAACCGCAATGGACATGGGTCCGAATCCCGCTTCATGACAGTTTTTTATCCTTTAAAACTTTTCAAATATTTATAAACTTTTATGCTACATAGGAGGCCTGTGTCCCAGCAGTGGGAACATATATGGGCTGATGATGATGATGATGATGATGATGCTACAAAACATAAAATTAAAATTGTTGGTATATAAATATACTAAATAAAATATGTAAAGAACACAAATAACTTATTATATAATGTAGTTTTGTACATAATGGCTGAGAGCTACAGATTTGTTTATAAACATCACCGTTGACTTTCTTCGGCCAACGAAACAAAGGTTTCCTAATAAAAGCGACGATATAAGTAACAAATGACTGCCGCGGACCGGGGCTAAAGGATACACACGCAATTTATCCCAAATAAGGCTGAATACAGGAGTTGTTTTTGCCATTAACGTAATGCGTAAATAAATGCGAGTAATAATTAAACACAGCGGACTGACGCGGAACTAATTGGAATAAACCTACTCGGGTTTTTATGAATTTGTTCTACACGAATTGTACGGGAGGGACGGGGTGACGAAATCCATGATTCTTTATAAACCTACATTATTTTTTACTTCGACTGCTTTAAGTATTTTTAATAGCAGTACTCGTATTAATTATTGCATATGAGTCTTAGTATATGTAGTATTTATAGTTATTCACTTAGTACATATAGCTATTCAATGTATATAAAATGAAAATACTCACCTCTCCTATATCCACCTCAGAAAATATTGTCATACTTTATACTATTAAAGCATTTTGTAGTGTTTACGTTTGCCTGAAGAACACTCTTTCGAACTAGGAAATAAATCGCATACAGGTATACCTATCTATGATATTTATGAAATTAAAATCAAAGAAATATTTTTGGAGTGAATCTTCTTCGTGCCTCATATCTCAAACTAAGCACTCCGCTAATAAATGTAATATATCTATAAAGAATGCAAATGTACTGAACAAGGTTTTGGAAACAACTTTACTATATTGGTCACGCATTTCAGGTGTGGATCAATGGAACCTTTGAACTCAAGAAATGGGCATGTATTGAAATAATATTTAATCTATATGAACTCAATTAATAAAAAAAAATAATAAAAATAAAAAAAAATTATTTGGATAAAAACGTTACATCTGAATGTATATGAATCCTTAGGCTCCCGAACTAGTATAATACTGTGTCTCAGGAGCCAGAGGCTTCTCCCAATTTTGTTCTTATAAATACGTTCTTAAACATTACAAAAATTTTAAAACAATTATACAAATAATATATATGATAAAAAAAAACAAAGCATTAAGGTAAGTGCAATTTTTGCATGTAAGTGCGTGTGTGTGTGTGTGTGTGTGTGTGTGTGTGTGTGTGTGTGTGTGTGTGTGTGTGTGTGTGTGTGTGTGTGTGTGTGTGTGTGTGTGTGTGTGTGTGTGTGTGTGTGTGTGTGTGTGTGTGTGTGTGTGTGTGTGTGTGTGTGTGTGTGTGTGTGTGTGTGTGTGTGTGTGTGTGTGTGTGTGTGTGTGTGTGTGTTGTGTGTTATGGTGTGCCTTTCACTAAAACAATACACGCAATTATCAGCATTGATAATGCAGATTTTAATTAATTGCCTTAAATAGACCGACCATAGAGTAAAAACAAACATTTAACTTATTATTAGAGACTTGCATAAAACGTATTTTCTCAGTTATTGAATTTTACATTTTCTAGAAACTGTAGCTTACCATTAGATCGTTAGTCCACGTCATGTGAAGCTGAGTCACTAAATAAATAGTGTTTCCAAGCAATGAACCATTATCGATGGCTGCTGTCTTCGATAAATCATGCTATTATTATTTTACTACAATATATTTTCACCTAAGTCGTGTAAGTCATCACGCTATAGTAAACATGTCCACTGAACTAGTAAAAGATATGCGATACAACTATAAGCCAAGTAAAACATTTACTCTGCATCTAGATAAAAACGTGTTAACAATTTTTGTCTTAAAATGTAACAAAGAAAGCAAAACGTACGTGTTAAACCCACCGCTTTAAAACATCACATTTCAAGGTGAAAACGAGTCGAAACGCGGTGTCAAATTATTTAATACCTTCAACTGAAAACCATAATTGCTCGTGCCCCAAGCATCGTTGTGTAAACAAAAAACATTTTTGGCATTTCTTTTAATTATGCGTCGAGGGGAGTGCGTAAAGCGAGCGGTATAATTACAGAGCTTAGTCAATAGGAATGCAATGCCAAAAAAACAACGCATATTTCACCGCTTTGAAGAGTTAATACTTCACGGCAGACGCGTGTTATTTACATGTTTTCAAACGTACTTAAGGGTCATATTAAAAATGGCATGACATTATAGTTAATATATTAATTCGTTTAATCAATTTAGTAAATCACTACCAAACTGAGTGCGATACAGGATAAATCATAAATAGCTGCGGAAAAAGCAGATCATTAAATAACTAGGACATATTATAAATACTTTTATATTCTTTTAATAATTGTGAGCTATTTTTGTAAGATGATTATCAGTAGGAAGTTTATCTGTAATGAAATTGCGGCCTTTGAAATATTTCATAAAGAAATGTGGATTTTACCCACATAAATATTTAGCAAGTATCTCGAGAAATGGATTACTTGAAAAGTTCGCCTGAGAATCTTTAAGACTCTTTGAGTTTTTCTTTATTAATTTAATGATATGAAAATCCGATATCTGTGTATAAGAATGAGATGAAATCT
The DNA here is from genome assembly GCF_012273895.1 of Zerene cesonia. NCBI lineage: Eukaryota > Metazoa > Arthropoda > Insecta > Lepidoptera > Pieridae > Zerene > Zerene cesonia. The sequence continues at coordinate 3,759,625 of NC_052113.1, read as the reverse complement.
TTTACTCATAATGATGATTCAAAATAAATAATTAGAAAGTACTTTCATTTTATATCGGCTTAATTAACAAACAAAAAAATTTTAATGTCTGTTAGAATTGAAAAATAAGAACATGGAACATATTTATACCACACCACAGATAATATAATACTAAACTGTGATAATACTATATCGCTATCTACTGTGAAATACCTTTATATCTTTATCGCTAATCAAATATAGTAAATTAGAAGTATATATAGATATATAACGAACTAGCTGGAGGCCTCGGCTTCGCTCATGTGGTACCTGCGTAAAAAGAATGTGTTTATGCACACAATAATGCATCTCTATACGAAAGTTCATACAGATCCGATCAGCTGATTATGCGTGAAAGAGTAACAAACATCCACACATTATTACAAACTTTCGCATTTATCATATACTAGCTGCGGCGCGCGGTTGTATCCGCGTAAGTATGTATCCTGTATCAATATAAAACGTTTCCCATGTATTATTCCACTTGTCCAGCTATCTACGTACCAAATTTCAGTGCAATCGGTTAGGTTTGCGTGATAGAGTAACAAACATACACGTGTATGTGACACATACATCCATCTCCACAAAATTTCGCATTTATAATATTAGTAGAATAGGATAGTATGAAGTATTTTATATACGAAGCAGTAGATTGTATAAAACAAAACATATTTACGACACTCATTTTGTGTACACGATACCTTTGAATACACTATAAAAGAAAAGCTGTCATATTTCACGGCACCATAAACACGTGACAAGGGCCCAGTTTTCCACTATTCTTCAACCAAACGTGTCGTAAAATAACGATAAATATAACGTGATATTAATCGGCGGTATTTTTATTTCGAATTGTATTTTTTATTGTTCAAAATGGTAATGGTAATGGTATGGTTCTTTATTTATTATAGATTAAAGATAGTTCGAACGAATGATATGGCAAACTAGGCTAATAAGAAAGAGTAATTGTGTTTCATTACGAATTGTTTCATTATAAATGTACGATTCAATTAATATTCGAGGTATCCATTAAGACAACAGATTCTTCAATTATTTTTGAAAATAAGGCACCCGTTTCTAGGACAACTTATTAATTAGTGCCTACCTACACACAACTTTTTAAATGTCTAACTCACAACAAATAATCTATTTAAAACCAAATTCTAATGAATTTAGTAAAAGTCATAACAATATTTTGACTACATTAAGCATTAATCTATTGATGGCGATAGTTGTATTCGAAGCTAGTTATGTTTCAATATTAAAGGTTAATTAGTAGAACCATTTGATTCACATCGATACTGATGTTTGGAACCATGATAGGTAGCAAGATGTGAAGAAGTGCAAACTGTAACAGATTTACACTGTTACAGTTTGAATAGTGTAAAACTGTTATAGTTTGAGCTTAAAGAGCTCTCCAGGTGTACGCATGGAACTTCGTGCCCCAGTTTAGATTTTAGAAACGCAACTGTATGTACGCATCGCGTATTTTGTGGAGGCTTTACGTATTGAAAAGGCTCGTAATAAGTGTTTCTTTTTATGTGTAAATCCACGAACATCTAGTGCAGAGCATAGTGAATTCAACAAAGTGTAACATTTTTTAAGATTTAAAAGTGAAAATATAATAACAATATACTTACTATATCTATCGAAATTCACTGAATTCTATCGAAGGAAAATATAGATACCAGTCAACATTATCATTAATTAATGTGTAATTCTTTAGGCACTTCGCAATAAGAAAATACTATGAGTATTTTCTCAAAAGAAAACCATATAAAAAGTCATCCAATTAAATCCGAACATGTTCTCGAAATCACTAACTAGCATCGCATACCGAATTAGGTTAATTTCATTTTAGTACTCGCATTTCGGTCGCATTATATCAGGTGCCTGCAGTACTTGTCATGCATATTTAAGAGATTTCCCTGCATAATTCTGTGTATCCAGCTCCACGTGCTTTCTGCCATTGTTATTTTGGTAACTGATTCATATTGGGAATAATTCTCTATAAAGTTTTGTCCCTTAACTGTCCATGAACTGTTATTACTACCGCGTAGCAGGCTTAGAATTTGAAATGTAGTTATTAACTGCGGACGTAGATGCAGATGCGAGGATTTTAGAGAGTGAGGAATGATGTGTGTGCTATTGAGATAAAGTAACATGTTATGTTTAATCTATACTTATATTATAAAGCCGAAGAGTTTGTTTGTTTGAACGCACTAATCTCAGGAACTACTGGTCCAATTTGAAAAATTATTTCAGTGTAAGATAGCCCATTTATCGAGGAAGGCTATTGATTATACATGTACCACGGGCGAAGCCGGGGCGGGCGGATGTTTAATATGTTGGTGTAATATATTGTTATTAAAGCTAGCTTGAAGGAGGTGCCATTAAATATTATCGAGCACAATTACTTATTTCGTATTTATCTTATGATCTTTGAGCCACTCTTAGCAACTAATTTATATTCCGACTGTCTAATTTCTAATCCACTAGAAAGCCTAGACGAAAATAAATGAAAACGTGAGAAATCCATTAGGCCACCGGATAAGCTTTGAGATACGAATCTGGGGTAATAACATAGCATTTTTCGCACAGATAACACATATTATTAAAGTTTTTCATAACCGTTTATATTATGGCTATATTAACATATAACAATTTAGAATAAATACCTATAAAAATATTATAATAAAAAAATCATATTTTCACAAAAAGTTGCAACACTTGGAATTAACAAAAACTGGAAAAAGAAAAGAAGCCTATGGTTTTTCGTTATTTAAAATTATTTATCAGTTTTCCAGTAAAAATTCACTCTAAAAATACCGCCAACAGGAGCTCTATTTACTAATTTGCTAAAATATTTTCCAGGCAGCTTCAGTTATAATAAGAACCTTTCCTCTGATAAACATCCGAGAAACTGTAAATAGGCTTAGACCTGAACTAAAGTTCACAAGGAAATGCAATTGCAGATGGGCGAAAAGTATCTTATTCGTAACGATTTAAGGACTATATTCGCCTGCTGAAGTTGGAAACTCAAAAGGAATCTTGTCGCTCCGGGGAGACGAAACATTGTCGCTACAATTTGTGTGGTTGGCGTCTGTCCAGCTCAGTGCTACTCAATAACCTGTGAATGTTCAACTGTAAATGCTAAGGATAACTCAGTACTTGAATGGACTAACTAAGGCTCTAAACAGAAGCAAGAATTTTTAAGTAATCCCTATTTAATATTATGAGTGTGAAAGTCTCTGTCTGTCTGTTTCTTTTTAACGGCTAAACCAGTAAACTGATTTGAACAAAATGAAATTTGGAAAAAAGAGAGTTTGAGAGCCGAGAAATGGCATAGGATAGTTTTTATTCCGGAAATCTCACGGTAACGGGAAATATGCATGAAAAACCCCGGTACTGACTTCACCTTTTCCAAGCACGGGCGAAGCTCTGGGCCAAAGCAAGTTTCGTATATTTGGTTGTATCAGTAAAAAGTATTCACTGTAGAAATAACATTTATAATGTAACAGAAGCATCATATCATGAAACTACTACAAATAGTATTGTAATGGAGGTGGTTACATCAATTCGGAATATTACAATGAAACAGTCTGTATACGGCCTACGAGTATCTCAATCAAAGTATAAGATCCATGCTGATTGGACAGTATTTACGTTTCTGCTGTCTACTCTAGAGAATGAATACTGAATGGATAAATAGCTAGTATCTCATTATTAATAGGTATTTATAGTCTTGATTTATAGGTATTTATGAGCAGGAGGTATTATCGAAAGTGTTGGTTAGGTTAGATTAGATTTTTAACTGGGACATGCATATCTCATTAATCGACTAACCTTTTAATATCCTTCCGCAGTACTAAGAAACTAATGAAAGTTGTATAAACATTTGCCGATTGAAATAAGGCAGTTTGAAGTTCATTGCTTCATCCATGCAATAATTTTTTTTCAAAATGATGCAATGGCTCTATAGAGGTTAATAAGATATTATCGAGGAAATAGCTACAAAGTCGGATGGTAAAATATCAAAAACAATGACACCGCTGTTGGAAAAAGAAATCTTTTCAAAACCAATATGTAATGTCAGGAATTGTTACAATGTGTGTTATAAATACATTGTGAATTTGGTTACCAATAAATATTTATTACCCATCTAAATTTAAATTTAGTATGCGCAAAAATAGATTTTCGATGGGTCAATTTGCTTTGTAACATTTATTGTTATTACTACACAAATAACATCCGGCATTCCATTAATTAATCAAACATCGAAATATGTTTGAATCTATTCACTTTTGTCAAAATTCTATTGATATTTGTAGCATTTAATTGGTATTCCACCTACGTATGTAGTCAGCCCATCGAGCTATCGACTGAAAAAGCTGTGCAATTGTTCAAAATATTTTTATATTCCATTGTTGTACCTTTTGACAAGGAGCTTAACATTTATTGTTGACCTATATTCCTATAGAATACATTTTTGAAATATAAAAAATGTTCATCTAACGAAAAATAAAATTGTATGTGGATCTATGAAAATCTATACAATACCTTACTATAGTGTATGTATTTATGTTTCTCTGTGTAACATAAATAATTAACTGGCACTGATAAACAATATGAAACGGTGATAGGATACTTTTTATTCCGATTAAATGTGCCCTTGGGATTAAACAGAAATCTTGATATCCGGCGGAGCCGGGACGAGCATCTAGCTAATATATATAGCTGAAGAGTTTTATTGTTAGGGCGCGCTCTCTCAGGAACTACTAGATGCAGGTGATCCTCAAATGATAACGCTATATAAGCGAATGATCATAGGCGATGGTTATCAATACCATCAGGCGAACCACCCGCCCGCAATGAAATAATAAAAAACCCTGGCGGACCAGTAACGTAGCATATTCTGAAAATAAATTTTATTCTATTATCAAAGTAAAGCAATCCTGTAAATGAATCGAGTTTTGCTTCTACTGTTATATTTTATAAGGACAGATAAATGTGAAGAAAAAGAAAAGGCTAAACATAGTGGAAACGGTGTTAGGTTAGGTTACGTCTAAGGATTTTCGCCTTTCATTCATGTCGCTTACATGATATGAATGAACGAATATTTTCATTAGACAATATGTGTTTTGAATAGAGTTCAAAGTATAAACTGAAATGTTTGTGTTTGAGATTAAATGCAAAGACCGAGAATTAGGCTTTAACAGCCTATATCCTGGTATCAGGGATGGGAACTAAGTTTGTTCAACCTCGTTTGTATGTGGCCTATTGACAATGGAGACACAGTTTGCTGTCGAGAACGGTATCACGGTTGCAAATTGATTTCGTGTCACGACTATCGAAAATTTGAATTGGTTTTAACCTCAGTGTGGAATAACTTTTCGTTGCTTGTGTGATTGTTGCAGTCAGTTTGAGTTATTTTTGGTTGTTGGTGCAAGAAATTTAATAGAGTGATTTGTATTTCATTTGTCATGGATAGTGGGTAAGATAAAATTTAAAATAGTATTGTTCTGTTGATTATATATGCTTTTTCGGTTTGTACAAATAACAATTATTTTAATTCATATCTCAACCGGCACTACAGGGACATTTTATTTTAATAAAATGCCTTTCTTTATTTCTGTGATTACAGAGCCTACTTAATGTTAAAAATTGGAAGTAAATTTAACACTGTTACGTGAAAATAGTACGTAACTTGTGAAAAAGAAATTAATTATATAGGTGCAAACAATTGTATTATGGCAACAATATAATGTTCAAATTAATTATATTTAATTGTCAGGAATCGTAACCAGTGGCGAGAGGAACAAAGAGAATGGTTCATGGCGGTAAGATAACACCGGACGATGTTAACTTTGCCAAGAGTGTAACTGCTCTGTATAAATTCAGCGCTTGTCATCTGTTTATTATGAGATAAAGTATTGTAGTTATTTATGTTATGGTTCCTAGTAATAAGCCTGGTTATGGAACGCATTACTGTGGAGTATTTTAAGATGGCTTTCCATGTATTTTCAGGGATTGCATAAATTTTAAACGGCCATTTACTATTATATTCAACTATTACTTCATTTTAGTTTATTAATATTAAAATAGAAAGCCTTAACTTTTTACTATACACTTATTTTTTATATGAAAACACAATCTGGGAGCAACTTACTGCAAAATAATGAAAATATAAAACCCGCAAAGCTATCTTCCTCTTCGGAATGTGATAGCTAGTAGACACTATCTACGATTCTGATTCAGTGAATCGCACAGATGCCAGCTTATCTCAACTGTGAATGTTTATGAATCTGTCAAAATTATTTTGAAAACATTATGATATTGCGTTTAATATTTATATTTAATGACTCAATCTTTGTAAGTATTTTTGTAGTATTAAACAGTCTAATTGTAAAATATGTTAAGCAATTATTGAAAACAAAGACAGAGCGATATTATGTATATTATAGCTAATATCAAGCTAAAACGAAATTTCATCAAGCGAACATTTATTTATACAATAAATTATATGCATAATATATGTATCTAATACGTGTTTAAGGTTTCGTGGCCGTTAATATCTATCAGGTATGTAGGTATATCGCATGAGCATGCGTATCATCACACATGATTGCTCACCACTACTGTACAGTCTGCAAGTACATAATAATGCAATTTATGCTTTTCCGCTTAAGACATAAAGATATTAATAGAACGACGTTGGAGACATGCATTTTTGAAGGCATCAATATAAATGATATTTGGATAGAATTTTTGCAAAACTCGTGGTAAATCGTTTCAAGGCTTCATCACAAGCGAAAGAAAAGTATTGGCATCAGTTTGTAAGAATTTTTTTCTAGAATTGATATAATTTCAAATGAGGAATTTATACAGTTTGTTCTTTTGACTAAAACTGTTCATCTGCTTCCTACAACGTTGGCAAATAACTTGAATATTACCTATGGAATAACGATGTTGAATTATCTACACGGTACAGTTCAAAACTCAATCGTTCGTTTCATATATATTTATTTACTTTTCTGTTTTGCGTTCATATACATTCAAGCATGTAGCTCTGTTGAATCTGTGTACGAAATAAATACAAAAAAATTAAATGCTAACACAAAACGCACGTATCATATATTGTCCACTCGCGGCAACTTTCCAAGTAAAAAGAAACATCTACGATTTGAATAGCATGAAGAGCCAAACAGTTAGCCTTATATTTTTAAACTTGTATATCTCAAACAAAAGAAGGAAGCAGTATTTTACGTATATTCGAGTTTTAGTTTTAACATTTTATTAACAATCCGTATAAATATTTAGAGCTCGTAATAGGCAATATTAAATGAATCAATTCGGAATTTACATTTAATATGTAACTCGTATAAATAGTTTAAAATGCATTTAATCTTGTTACGCAAATTAAATGGGATAACCCTTAGTCCGTAGTAATTTGTCTTGTCTATCATTAGTCAAAGTATTTGATAAGGCCTCGTCTACTACACATAAGGGCTACCCTAACTTGTGTATTTAATGCTTTCGGCAGTATGTGAATCCATTAGCGTAGGTACATTAATTAAACTATTTTTTATAATGAAAGCGTATTTTTCGTTTTAATTATGTCATAAATTGAGTTTTTTTTACCTCAACAGTCCTGCCAAGTAGCGCTTTCCGTTGAAGTAAGAAAGTAAATCAGAAAGTTTATTGAGTGAAGCTGCTTGTCTATGTAATTAAGTTCATAATAATATAATCAGCACCAATGATGAAACTTAAGATAAATAAAAGTAATAAAAACTAATACATTAATACTCACTACTGAAAACATATTAATAAACTATCCACACGTTGCAGAAGTTTCCAAAAATAATTAATTAAAATGTGTGTCGTTAAATGCACCAAAAAGTATAAAATTGTGTCTTATTCGCATACAATAGCATAACAACATTATACAGTTTGGTAGCTTCCGTTTCTTAAAAAACAATTAGAAATGTTCACACTTCATAACCCTCCAGAGGAAGGGCGTGAGAAGCAAACTGCAAAAACAGCTGTCATCCACATCATGATTGATTACGGGAACCCGCTTCTGACACGTCTTGTCTACTCTTGCTCTTACCAAAAATAAGGAAGTGACTAAATTAGTGTTTTTACCATCTTAAGGAAGATCTTGAGTTTATTTTAAATAATAGGTGACTATTATTTATAAAGTAATGATTTGGAAAATGACATGGCAACACAAAGTTTTTACAAATAATGTAGTTTTTGGTAGATCAGACAGATAATGCCACTACATGAAAGCGAAATTTTTTACATACTATCGTATAATAATTTTTGTTTCAATTTACGATTACGATTTTATTTTTAAAACTATTTACGTTACTCAAAAAGAGAAACAAGAAAATTCATTTCGAAACAAATTTCATAGCACGGCAATATTTTGAAGAGTACGAATAATAAAATAAAACAGCAACACTACATTCGTAGAAATATATTTGAAAGCATACTCCACTCGAGTCACAATGATCCTGAATCTGTAATGTATCAAGCTGACGACTCAAAGGGGATTGAAAAATAAAATTGGCACTATCTCAATTTTCCGCTTCAATAAATGCAGTTTGGCGCACTTGTGTACCGCGAGTACACAGCTTAGCTTTGTTCTTTCGCTGAAACTTAGAAAATAGCGCGCCAATTGCATACAGCCGTTTGTTATGTTTAAGTTTCGATAGCTGACCCGTATAATTTACAAGTTTTAATGCTAAATACGAGAAGTCAAACTCTAATTATGTATATTCATAATTAGCGTATATGTGATCTATACATTTTTATTAATTCTCATTTGTATTTAGGATTAGAACACTGATAACTATCGTATAAAAATTGCAAAAATTATATCCTTTAACAGAAGATTTTTTTGAATAATTATTTCATTTTAACTGGCCGCATAAAACATAAAAAGTTTTAGACATAAAAGCGTAGCAAACCCGTATTGTAAATCATGATAATAATTTTTAGTTAAAAATATTCTTCTATATTTTCATATAGAAGAATATTTTTAACTAAACTTCATTTATGTATTAGGAGCATATAGAAATAATAGACAATACAAACGTATAGTTCTGAAATGGATCTAGAAGCTATCACTACAGGGGCACTTAGTAAGTTTATTTTGTTTTGTAAAAGGCAGTTTTCATTCGGCCGCTTCGATTCAGTCTATGAAGATAAAAAGGATAACGAGTATTTGTCTATCCACTCTACTGTTCCAATCATAAACGACTTGATAGAATATATACTTTTTAAATAGCAATTATTTTATTCATTTGATGCGTTTGTTTATTTTTTGCTGTGCATTTTCCAAAATTTTGATATGCCTCTATTATTTGTTATATGTTGGTGGTAGACATACATTAATTAGATTTGTTTTAATTTCAATACAAATTAAATAAACTTTATTTCGAATTAATTCATATAAATAGTATATAAAGTATAAAAAGTTAATTTCTATTTTATTTACTATAGCGGTCCGCCCCGTCTTCGCCCGTGGTACATATATGCCTTCCTTAATAAATGAGTTATCTAACACTGAAAGAATTTATCAAATCGGACCGGTAGTTCTCGAGATTAGTGCGTTCAAACAAACAAACAAACTCTTCAGCTTTGTAATATTAGTATAGATAATATGTGTTATCCCTAAAATAAGTCATCCAAAAGTTACACATAAGGCATTTAATCCAAGTTTGTTCAAAACACAATGTTTTTAAACTAATTGTTCGTCATAATCAAGACTTAAGATATCAAATGTACATTGTAACTACTAATTAAGTTGATTCCGGGAGGTAGTGTGGAATTTCCCGGGTATACCATTACGAAAGGCAACACGGAAGGGGCGGGGTAGCGGTCGGGCCGGGGTCATTACGCTGCATTCGTGAAGTAACTTTCGCTATCATACTTTATATTATGTTTCTGAATATTTTGCAAGGATCATGTGAAGATGCTTTACATCTTCTATGAGTTGTTATTAAAAAAATCAAAGAAAATTGTTTCTATTATCGAATGAATTAAGTATGTAGGAAGATTAACAATTATTTTTAGTGTTTTTATCTGAAGTAAATCGTGTCCACTAAGTTAAATTAAAAAAAAGTTTTTTGATCAAATGCACATAAATTTATTTGTTGACATTATATGTTAATTTTTATGATAAATAATATTATCTCAATTTAAATTTAAATTGTAATCTATACACATTATAAAAAATATTAATTAATATCTAGACATCAAATATTTAATAACAGATGATATAATAGACCCCAAAAAGAGCATAATAATCTTTTTATGTTTTTCTGATTGTCGGTTTGTATGTGCGTGAATCACGTAAAAACCACTGGGCATTTGATTTACTTAACTAACTTAATATTTTATGTAATTTTAGACTAAGGTTAGGTTCAACTTATGGGCTTACATACATGCAACCGGCGGATAAAAAAATATTTTATTGAATGGGTCTTTAAACATAAGATTGTTAAGATATTTTTTAAAATTATAAATGTAATAAACACTAGTTATGCACAAAAAAACTCATATAATAAAGTCATACTGCCTCTTAGAAAATCCATTAAGTACGAAGTTTTGTAGTGCACGCGAGCCATGCCGCGGTCCCAATGCTACTATTTTAATAGCAAACAAAATGTCAGTAACACAATCAACGATCAAAGGTGAAATGCTTATGTTAAATATACTTTAATATTACCTTGCTAGTTGTAGGAATAATATACTGAGGGAATATTCTATCAAAGGGTGACCGAAAAGTCGAGTTATATTAATCCAAAGGTAAATGACACGGCACTGTCATATATAAGTGACAGTGAGACAGACAGACCCACTCTCGCTCTAGGGGAGTGCTTTTACTTTCCAATTTTCTGAATTATACATTTAGTTTTTTTTCGTTCACGTTAAGGATGCATGCTTTCTTAGAAAGATGAAGGGAAAAGTTTTATATTCGTTACGAAGTTTTATACCGTTTTAGGGAACAGTTAATTTTTTTTATTTTTTGTTTTTTTAGTTAAAGATTGCTTTGTTGTATAAGTTATTTTGTTTTGATTTAACTTTTTCGCTATAAAACAAATGTCTTATAGCTATATTCTATAACCACTTATTAATCTTATTTTACATAAAAACTTTAAAATAACACAAAGGACTGATCTATCAATGCACAGCTCGAATTCCTGGACCTGTCGGCCTGAAATTTGTTAAGAACATTTATAAGTAACACTCACACACACACTTAAATATATAAAAATAAATATCGAAACTTTCACATAGAAAACAAATACAATAGTTTTAATTTGTCCTAATGTAATCGATGTCCTCATATTTAATCGTACCTCTGTTTACGTACTCGTATTACTAGAGTCCTATTTCTCTTAATATATTTATTTAAAATGCGTGCAAATTCACCTAATTTTATCAAATTATAGTAACTTATTAATACTCCTCAATACACATTTAAAATATTTTTATAGACAATAAATTTCCGAGGAAAGTAATTATTGTTCAAAAATTCCAAACGTTCGTTCAATTCGTTTCAAGCATTACCCAACGTTTAATTATGTAGCAACGCACGGCGATTCATATTTGTGTAGAGTGAACATCCAATATACTCCAAACATTTCAATTTGAATCATTCCCAAATGGACCAATAACGCGCGTTTAACCAGAAAGCGCGGTTCAAAAGAAACAACTGTCCGTTACAATTAAAAAAAATGCTCAGTCATTGGGTCTAGGAACAAATGAATGCGCAATAACTGAAACAGCAATCGGTTCGATGTTTACGCTGTCGATCCAAACAATGGAATGTTTCAAAAACTTTTAATGGTGATCAAACGATCGTTTCATTTCGCTTCCTGCGGCATGAAGGACGGAAGGGTGCAGAAATTTAAAATTTTTCACTTACACTCCATTTGCTTAACGTCGCAGATCGAAATATTTCAGTCAGTGAAATTTTGTACACTGTTACGATACTGTATAAGCTTTATCAAAAAATGTGTGTAAATGATGAACCTACTACATTTTATATGCAATATTATACGATAAAATATTTACTGCTAGTCTCAAATGACGGAACTTTAATTGATTTTAATTTGTTCATGATTTTTTATTACATAGGACGACGGTTATATTAAAGGCACTAATTTTATTAAGTAACTCGTCATTGTCAGTATAATACTTGATACTATCTATAATACATGAATGAGAGGCATTACAATTCAACCAACGGATTTAAAACAATATTTTCACAAAATAAAAGGTGTAATGTGAAAAGTTCAAGTACTGATGATTCATATAAAGAGAATATCTATTACCTACCCATAACCACACTTATCAAACATAAAATTTAGGTTATAACAGCGAAAACTTATGGGTTTCCGAATATAAAATTCTCTTTATAAGTGAAAAATGCATTTCCTCAAAGTAGAAAGCAGCCATATAAAGCACGAAACATCAACCGTGAAGTACTTAATTTGTAGAGTTTATGAAGCATTTTCCGAAACTTCGTGATCATAGTTCCAAAGTTCTGAAAGGAGCGAGATAAGGACATTAATATAATTCGTCTTTATAGGTTAATAAAAGTATAATGAACGTTTTTATGGCGTGTCCGGCCCGTCATTTCAGAACTTCAGTATTATCAATTTTGAGAACTTCTATTATTATACTCTTATATATTCTAACACTTAGCGCAGATAATGTATTTTCTTAAGAACTATGCGGGCAGATCCTACGTAAATTTAGCACCTAACATTACGGATAGACATCAATTTTCTAGTAAGATCGAGTACGTATACCTAGATTAAGAAAATTTAAGTCTGAATTGTATATTGTAATTAGATATTCATCAGATGTCATTTTTAATTTACCAAATATAAAGTACATACACAAATGAGCATAACTTTTATATTTAAATATAAAGTAGTCATTTATATTTCATCTTTAAACATATAACATAGTTATAATAGGAACGAATGACTAAATATATATATATCTGATCCATCTCATCCTATCCATACGTCATATATACATCTCCAGGCAAAAATAGCTTGCCAAGTTCGTGAGAGCAGCAGTTAACGCTGTAGACGTGCTGCAAACAAGTCGTTAAAGTAAAATAATTAGACATTGCGCAAACTACAAATTTCACTTCACACATTATGTTTGTGGGAACTCATCCCTGCATGCTGTGCTGCAAGTCGCTATCGTGTGGACTGGTTATAATACCTATAAAGTATATATTATGTTAGTATAAAGAGAAAATGAACTGGATTATTCTGGACAATAAAATGCACGCACCCTAATAAGTATTCTGTACGGGGGCGATCTTATTAAAAAACGAAGGGAAATTCACTTAGAGACGCTTTATCTTCAAATCGATGTTAATAGGATACATTCCAATTTAAATCTGAGTTAAAGGTTTAATATACGGATTTTCCGTTAGGTGCTATAAGGATGTTTTCTTTATTTATAAAAACAGTAAATGTTGGAGGTTGGTTAAAACCTTCTTTCAACTGAAATAGCCATGGATCATTGTCAAATTAAATTAGGCAAGAGAAGTGAAATGCTCTTAAATGGTAAAATACGTGAACGACATTCATCAAATCAAATAATTAAATACTGTCGTTTAAGTGTAGTTTAAGATTAATACAAGTAGCGTTTTAATTGACACTTTGACAGACAACCGTACCATGAACTCCAGGGCTTGGCCCTGCGTTTTACGATGCGTTGAATAATTCATTCAAAAGAGGGTGACTGAGCAAATTTTACGAAATTTTCTAAGCTGCAAGAGGAATAAAACTCCTTTGTTTTAAACTGATCCCCCTTTAATTTCTCTGTAGCGATAAAATGAAACGACATGCTTTATTGAAATAATAAATCTGATATTATTACGTTACGTATTTTCTTTGTGAGGTAAAATCGCTATGAATTTGATTGAATTAATCTACCAGTTACATTTTCTTTATTTGTATTTGAATATGGATTTGTTGTAGGTACACTAATATATATTTATTGACACAACAATTAGTTACATGTTACGAGTTTATACAAATATTTATTTTAAAATGATGTCCATATTATTTATAGATCATATTGATGTCTGTATTTGAAAATATTAAATTAATTTATGAGTAATAACGTCAAAGCCAGATTCGACTTTGTAAACTAAGATTTAACTTGGTGAAATCATGTCAGTCTCGGACATAAGATCCCAGATGTTGACTAACAAAAGGGACAAAGGACAACAGCCTTAAGGTGTTTGAAGTTTCACTGCACTCACTTTTAATAAGACCGGAACCCTCCGTTAATATAGAGTGTACCCCAGAGACCTTTGGGTTGAATTTTAGAAGGGGATCCCTAATTTCGTAGCCACGCGCTTTTCGTAACTGTGATTTTTCATTTGTGATTTCGTCCATGATTAAATTCCTTCACAGAGTATTTATTTACCTTGATATATTGCTGCTTTCTTGGGTGTTTAAAAAGGTTTTTTTTTTGTAGTTTTAAGTAAAGCAGGGGCAATTATTTAAAACTAATTAAAGATGTTTATGAACGATGTTTATATAGTTAACAGAATATATATACTCAATATAACTAATATGTAATTGATACTAACTATGATATTAATAAATCGTTTTATAAGAAACCATCAGAAACGTTTTTCAGAAATTAAAAAAGTTAACAATTTAGCACATTCGTTAATTTTTTTTAGAAATATTACGACTGTTTTTTTTAGTTAATCCTCAAACAGTGAATATATTGGTTATTTTAAAAATGAAAAACAAAAGCTAGAACAAAGAATACCTTGATACAAAAAACTTTTTGTAGTCTCCTCTTGTATGCGGCTATTTTCCGTTTATTAAAACACATCCTATCTTTCTACGCAATTCTCTTTACTGGCCTTTATACTAACATCTTTGTAGATTGTTGTTGGGACAAGTAAATATGTGGATACAAGAACAAAAATATACACACAGAAAAAACATATAAAGCTCAACGTCTGAAGGTAGAATATTTATTTCGTCGAAATATTTCCTCTCCCATTTCAATGCGTCTTTCCTGTTGCTGTATCATTCAAAAGTTTATTTTACTTTTTCATTGCGATCGGGAACGCCTTCAATTTGAAGTTTTAATGAGTAAATAACGAGGACTGCGATTCGGTAAGGAATTGCTCTTTTATATATTATTTTGTGATTTGAATTTCCTTTAATGTAGCAGCGACGCGCTGGATTTATTTATATATTTTTCTGTAAGAAGAAATTGGTAAAGTTTTGATGTTTATAATTGGTAAATTATGATGTAAATTCATTTCGAAATCACGACATTCCCGGCACGATAACAGGGTGCAATTTTAAATACAACTGTTCATAAATACTTGTAAAAGATTATGAGTTGAGTTCAATAAAATTAATCATTGGAGAGTAACACACAACTGTACACGTTTTGTATTTTATCAAGTACTTTTTAAAGTTCCCTTTGGTAATCCTGTCTAGTTTTGTCATGATAATTGTGGTATATTTTTATTATATTAATTCCTAAACGTTATTAATTCAAATTTCTGAAACAAAGCCTAAAATTTTGCCGGTACTTTTTGAACCGTTCGTGTGAAATATGCCACAATTGCAACCCTATGATTTATGTCATTCATGTTGTAAGCCAAATCTTTGATTCACGATGGAAGTTTTTAAGCCAGAATTTCCAAGCAGAAAATGGAGCACACATGCAAAAAAGTATAAAAGGGGAATGGCAGACCGGACAAGTTTATTAACGGGAGTCGGAATTTCAAACACACATATTGCGATAAAGTTAAATTAGAAATAAATGAACATCCTCATAATATGAATTGCCACAAAAGTGCCCATTTATAATTTTAATCTCCATAATTGGTACAATTGTGCCTAGTAACTAATTTATTAACCGACGCTATCGAAAACGAACGACGTTTTAATTCGAGAGTGTTTTCGGTTTTGCGAGTCGATAAGTCCGTGGGTTATCATGACATACACAACCGATTTTTGTGATTATTTTTATTTTGATAGGAAAGTTTTGTCATTTCTCAAATACCGCCTATGGACATATCTTTTGTATAAATTAATTGTTTGGAGTCTTCATTAATATGATCATCATATCTAATGAAGTTGCCTTCAAAAAACTAGTGGATAAAGCTTGGAGTTCGAGTCGCTTGCAAACTTCATCAAACATTTCTTCGTGCCTAATAGTTTGTATATAAGTGTAAATAAATACCACCGACGTAGCTGTAGTAAAAGGTTAACATTTATCTTAAACAGTCTGCAAGTTGGCCAATAAAATCTGTTGCTAACTTGAGGATCTTTAGTATGCCACCTAGATGACACTGAACAGCAATAAACCATGTTTCAAATGCAATTAATTATGGTAGAATAAAAATGTTTTTTTTCTTCATTTCCTTTACTTTAAACTAAAGTTACGTAAATACCTAAGCAATTTAAACAGTATAAAGCTCCAATAGAATTTATTACGGTTAGCTGTCCACGCGTTGTAAAAGTCGTGTAATTTCGAAGTTCAGACTCATCGATCAGCATGAGGGATGAGGGTTTTTGGACGAAATACGAAACAGTCGCTGTTTACGGTGACCCTTAAACTTTAAACGAACAAGCGTTAGCATTATTTAAATGGCAATAAATTATCCATTTTAACATTTTTATAATTTTATTACAAATATTGAGAGAAATACAATTGTAATATTTTAAATTATTCAGTCGCTATAATAAAGAAATAACTTTATCAAATACGTCTTGGTCACTTATTCGATCAGTCGACACTAATTTGATTGACTTATATATAAAATTCTCGTGTCACCGATTCAAATTATATTTGTGTGCATATCGTGTAGGTCTGAAAATTAGCTAACACCTATTTTCATAAAATGATAAGAATAAGGCAGAACAGCGTTACCGGGTCAGCTAGTAATAATATAATATATAGCTAATATACTGGATTGGATGGATCTTGTTCAAGATTCTAGTTGATCAGTTCAGTGCTAAAGTATAATGAGAATAATGTCACACTAATGTTCCATATCTATGTAATTAAATGATATTTTGTTTCATCATACCAACTGTTTATTAGCGGTTTTTTCAAACGAAACCTAACAATTATCTGCCTGGATTCCGGAGATGCCTAAATAAGGTTTTAAATAATTTGCATCGAACAGGTCCCAATAGCCCGTTTTATAAGGCCACTGGTAAGGAATCAAATTGACAATTAATTAAGATAATGACTCGACTGAACAGAAACATAAAGAATAAAGATCTTTTTAAGATAATTAGCCAATTAGATCCAGCAAGTTGCCACTAGAGAATCCTACAACAACGATTATCCAAATGAAACGCCAATCAAGCTAAAGATGCCTGGTAATTACCCTGAGGTCTGGTTTGCATGACAAACGAGACTAAGGCTTATTAATTAGCTACCGTACACGTCTTACTTGTATACCCCTGCATACGTAATGTATAATTTGCATAAGCGTCTTTCAACGATTATGATATTCGGCGTTCATATCTGGGTGTATAAAGAAAAATTATATTAGGTTTTACTCAATTGCATATTTTTTGTTTTTGTTAGTCTTCAATGTATAAAAAATATGTATCAAATATGAAATTAGAGGCCGCACGGAAGCGGAGCGCGAGCTAGTTTTCGAAAGCAATTTATTTTATAATGGCGATAAGTTTTGAAATAAGTCTAGCGCGCATAATAATTTACATGAATTTCCCTTCAAAGACTGACAATTAGTTTAATGCAGTTTTCTGGACTAAACAGCACAGATAAATAGAGAAATTACCTCTAAATTGTTATGTTAATGTACGCCATGTGTTAATTTTGAATGTGCTTTTGCCGTTATTTATACATATCAGTTTAAAAAATATACTGAAATGTATAGCAGATTATACACATATTATATTACATATAAGCGGATAAAATCAAGCTGTTTATTCTTGAATGTCAGACAATTACTGAAATAAATATTTATGTAATTTAATGATTGAACAAGATAAATACCAGGTTTTTCTTATCAATTAATTACAATAAATGGTAATTTACCTTATTTAAATCGATATATCAACATATTTAATTAACAGATACAACATGGAAACGGTGAGTTATCATTACTTCTCGTTTATAAAGTCAATACGGACTTTTGAATTTAAAAGAAGTAGTTTATTTAGAACTTCATGTTTTATCTTATTTTACATTCATAATTGACTAGCTGGAGCCCGCGGCGAAACTGTGGTGCGGTTAGAAAGTGTGTCCTAATTCAGACCATAATATGCAAGAAAGTTTGAATATTTAAGCAGTTTTAACGCGATGAACATCCATACATTAATGTAAAAATCCAACCATTGAGAGTTGAGACATGCAATATTAATAACAATTAAATACGCTTCGTGAATTGGAAAAAGAATTGTAAAATAAAAAGTTGCTTTGAGGAAATGTTTTAGTTGTTTGGAATAATAATTTAATGTTTCATTCATAAAAAAAAAACTGAAAAAAAAAACTTGTGTCGTCAACGACAATGTATCAAACGTTCATGGGAGCACGAAGGGGCACAGACGTAACGTTATTACTGCTTCTCAATATCGTCGATGGCTCTCTGAAGCCCAGCTTTGTAGCTGCCATATTAAAGTCTAGATGCTGTCTAGACTAGAATTTGAAGCGAGCGAAGATTTCCTTATAATTCACATTCCTCCTAGTGGATCCTTTTACGACGTTTATTCGATGTCAGCTTGAAGGAATATGATTTCATTTGACATTTCAATGGAAGTCATTTTGAAGATTGGTGGGAAAGAGATGGATTTATGGTGAAGACAGCTTTTACGTTTTATGTGTATTTAAAAATATTCCGTATAAAATTTAGGTTAACAGTTCTAAAGACATGTATTTTGAGCCTGAGCCCACAAAATCTGTGGACAAAATACAATCGTTCTCACAAAATTTGTGAGAACGATTGTAAGTTTAATGATTTTTAATAATTTTGTAAGGGGAATATAATATTAGCTGAGCCGGCAAACGCTGTTCTGACTTTCTCAGACCTAACAGATATGTGCACAAACTTTTATGACAATCGGTCCAGCGGTTTCAGAGGAAAATTGGGAAATATATAATGAGATAAAGTCATCTTAACTTCTATCATTATATATTGTGAATGTTACCTACAGCAGCAACAATTCTTTATAATATAAAATTATCTAGTTAATATTCTGAATGAATGATGAAAATTCTTTATTGTCTTACAAAAATAGATAAATGAACGTGTACAAAAAACTTAAAAATGCAGATAGCAAAAATTATACATACAATTAATACATATAAATACTGTAAATAAAACAAGGAAAATTTTGATAATTTTCAAAAGCTAGTTTCTATTTGCTATAGGTGCCTAATAGCTCAAAGAAATTTATTTTCATATAACCGGACCTAAAAAGTATAGGATCGCGTATCAAGAATATTTTATGCGGTAATAATAAAGCTTCATTGGAATATCAATTGAGAATTGATAGCCATTCGCCAATTGTTCGCCAAATGGCAAAAATGATTCATACATATTTCATACAGAATGTTACGATGTGTGTGAAAATTCAATTTTATTGCATAGCTTCTTGTTGCTCCGCACATTGCTCGTTAAAATATTTTGGTTGATAATGTCATAAAAAAGTGTTTTAATGTTCGTATATAAATACATTCAAGGATGTACTTTTGCTTCAAATAATACATAGCCTGTTTCATGTTTAAATTAAAATTTAATACAATGAAAAATTAATTTACATTATAGTCCCTTGTATAAGTCACATCGCTTATCATAACAATGCCATGAATATTACATTAGAAAGCTTGTATTTGAGAGTTGCAAATTAAGTAAATAAATAATAATCTTATTTAATGTATCACAGGGCGCAATAATGTCGCTATTTCGTGCCATTATTAATCAAATATTTCTTTGAAAATCGTTTCCCATTCAGGGTCCTAACGAGTCTAAATTATTGTAAGATTTCCCAACTCGTTTATCATCGAACCATTGTATTTACTCTGGATATAAACGAGACTAGGATTGAAATTGGCCTATTGTTGTAAGATCGATCAAAGCTCGTTTACTAACAAAAGGATAGGCGCATAACTCAGTGGAAGGCCATTTCACTACCTTAACGAGAGGTAGTGATAACAATGGTCAAACCCGATGGAATCTTAACATTAGACCTCAGGGAAGTGGCGCTATTGCTGTTTAACTGAGCGTACAAAAGGTTATGAATTATGAGTTAATAATCTTATTGCTAAATAATAACCTATTAATTAATTTATAGTGTAGCTTTTAGCGTTCGATCGATTTGGTTAATATATTTTTATGCATTCAAACAAATTTAACTGTAAAAAATATTTATGACATGAAGAAAACAGTATTTTCTCCTTTATCTGGTCTCAGACTATCTTCGCACCAAATATCATTCAAATAGATTCAGTGGTTTAGGTTAGAAAAAGTGATAAATAGAGTTTCTTTTGCATTCATACTGTTATATGGGAATTTTTATATATATCAAGTTCATAAACTTATATTTACTATACAGTAGAATTTTCATGCAAATCCGTTGGCTTGCCAAGTCCTGTATTGGAATAGCTTTGAATTTTTATTACTTTTCGATTTTATTCTTACTTCCCAGAAATGATTTATTACAGAGTGCGGTTATGGATTAAACTTCAAACGTAGCTCAAAAAATTGAAAATGTTCTAAACATAATAACCTATATTAAAATTTAAAATATTGTCATATAATGTTATTGTAGTGTTTATTTGTAAAATATTTCATACTATATTTACATATTATTATTATTTATGGATCCACCAATTAAGGTAGTTCTTATTATAGTATCTCGAAATCAATTTACCAAGATAAAACAAACTCTAATTGACTTCAGTATGCAATTATTAAGTACTTGAAATATTAATATGTTTTAAGGATATAATTAGTAGGTACCTACATTAGATCTGAACCGAACGCGCGTCGTGACGCGTTATAATGGGGAAATTATTCAATTACCTCGTTTAATTGTATAAGCTGAACTGACGGTTTCTTAGTTTAGCAAACGTTTTGTAAATTGCGATTTTTATATGATATTTGTAGGCGAAAAATAAATATTATTACGAGTTTGTAACCTCTTAAAAATCGGGGTTATTTTATACCCTATGATATGGATCAATGCCGTATCAAACAAAACTACTTGATTACTATTTTCCTATGCTTAAATTAAATTGAGACTTTACTCATTTATTAGAATTATATGTAGTAGAAGTCGATATCTACATTTCTTCTTATATTTATATTTATCCGTTTTACATGACTATGTATGACTTATGATGGGTATTAAATATTTCTGAACTTGTATTCAGTGTGTCACGTGCTATTTCGTAAAATTAATTGAACAAAGTATTAAATAAAATCTCCCGTTACGTACCTGGATCTTGAATAATTACATATTCCCCTTAAATAAGATTTAATAGAAGTTCACGGCTAACATCACGGAAATATATACAAATTGGTTTCGAATTATTAACAAAAGTATAGGGTTCATCAAGTATCGGATCAAACGGATTAAATATTATAGAAGTATTCTTTCAAAATTTCTCATTATAGTGCCTACATATTTATTACAATATTTAGAAATGTATAACATCAATTACGTTTAAGGCATAGATACGTTAGAGAACAAATTATTTAAACCTAAACTCATAAATCTATTTAAACGAAACAATCCAAGCTATCATGGAAGAATTGCTTCGATATTATCAAGACCCGTCATCGTTAAGTCCGATCTAAGAAATGCTCTTAATTTATATAACAAACTTATATTATTAGGGGAACAATAAGAACGTCCTGCGAATAATCGATTCCTTTGTTGTCTAATAGCTTGATTCACTGCAACGTGGAAATGGTAATTAAGGACGCTTTTCATTCGCCGGTATGCGCGGACTTGACAGTGCCGACAGCTAAGGTCTGGGAACTTAAGGTTAATTCCAGTATCCTTTAGTGGAAAGACATTGAACACTGAAGGCTTGACGAGTCTGTTATGAATCTACTTGATAATCGCATGATCAAGGGAGTTCTGTTTCAAAGACCTTTTCCTTTATATCAGTGTTTTAGGAATATAAGCAATAATTTGTATTAAAAATAAACGATGAAAGCATCTATAAAACGTAGATAAACTTTAGTTATGTAGTATTAAAACGCAATGTATCTTATATAATCGGTAAGTGGCGCTAGTATCTATATATGTAATATTATTTTGTTACTAAACGAATATAATTAACAAAACAATACATAACAATACATAAAATGTATATTTTATAATGTTCAACGATCTTACCAACAGGTTATTTGTGAAATTTTGATAAATGAAAATACAAAAAAACTTTCTTCAATATAATAAAAACACCTACCTATACAGATAAACGTTACAACAATCCGTACATTATTTTTAAACTGCCCGATCATTACACCAAAAACCCGACCAACAGAATGAATTGTTTAACTACGGAACCCTCAAGGAGTGAGTAATGAAACTTTAATCGGAAGCGGGCTCATTATTATGCAAATAGCCGGTATTAGTGGGAATTCAATTTCAGAAAATTATAATTCATCGCTGGTAATCCTGTGTAGTTGATGGTTATTGAGCGATAATTACATGGCGTGGAAGTAGTTTAGGAGATAAGGCGCTATTATTAGTTACACGATTTAATTCGTGCGTCGCCATATTTATGGTAGCTGACCGTAATGGTACCTGTTAAGCTTCGAACTTTTTATGACGGTCGAATCACAAGATTTGGACGTTTTATATACAAGGCCTTAGCGATCTAAACTAAGGGTAACCTAAACTTTGGGTCATTACGATGTTATCGAAAGAAGTAATAAGAAAATAATAATTCGCATGCAAATAATATCGACCTAATGTTCCAAATTAAAAAGTTCCCTTTTTCTTTTATTATAATTTGAGAACAACATGAATTTGACTGTAGATTAACTGTTTAGTACTTGGTTATTAAAAGCTTTTGCCTTTCCAGAATCGAAAATAGAGAGAAGAAATAATGTGCAGTTGTAAAAAGTTAAAATAGCTTTGTGAAGTCATAAGCCACTTTTATTAGGAAATATTTTGAACGGTCGCATAGCTTTACATAAAATAGTGCTGCAGACGAATTTATCTGTGTAGATAAAAAATACAAGGGACATCTAGGAAATTATTTTTATGAAACCGAAACGCGCGCCAGCTAGAGTAGCCAAAATGCAAATATTGCTATGCTTCGCAATAGTGGCGTTTATGGAGAATACGCATTACTTTTATATTGCGAATTAGCTAAAAGAGGTTTCTTTGTTTTACGGCAAATTATGAATAAAATAGGGTATAGATAAAAAACATTGATTAGGGCGTGAAATATAGGGTATATTATTTGTATTTTTTGCATTATTATTTCACTATAACGACTTATTGAAAATTTTATGTTTTGAGTACGAAGAAGCAACTGCACTGAATACGCTTATTAAGTTTATTTGTGAATCTTTGAGCGCAACATTTTTAAAGCAACTTCAGTTTCAACGACAGAAAAGATAATCATATTTTTCTCATAGCTATGTCGTGTGTAAGGTGTAGTTTAAAAATGTATATTCACATGTAATAACATGAAATTTTATTTACTTTTATAGGGAGAAAATCGATTAGTCGTTACACGATATTATAAACTGCCCATTTTCTGATAAATGTACAAGCGATTTGTTTTTATAGTTAGTAGTTGTATTAGTTTTTATTATAGATAGTGCTTTATTAGATTTTCTTTCAGACTTTTATTAGATAGTCCTTTAGAACAAATAAATCAACTGCTGATAACAACCAAATCCACTTTAATGATAAACGTACCCAAAATAACTTACAGCCAAAAACAATACAACAGAAAGTTGTTGAAAAGAAACAAAAAACTGTCACAATGTCATAAATAGCTAATATTAAAATCGTAGCGGATTGCTCACGATTCTGGCGTCACATGTAGTGGACGGATTTTTTCAGTTATTGTAGCATACCATGTTTCAAGTAAGGGAAAACGATTTTTCACGACACCCATTAGCACGTGCACGCGTGGGATGCCCCTAGAATTGTTTTCTTAACAAATAAAATACCAATTTCACGTTCAAGGCCACTTGCATTTTGTATTATTACAAGTTTTACTATTTGCATTGAAGCATCATTTTTTTATTTTGCTAAAATTGCAGTGCCTATAGTGATATATCCAGTTGTAAACAACAATCTAAAAAGTGGTTGCCATATTTGCTTTTCTTTGAAAATATTCGATTAATATATAATGGTATCATTTAATATCAGATAACCACTACGTTGTAGGCATTCGCTAAGAAAGGATTTTTATAAATTCTACCCCAAAGAGAATAAAATTGGCCATTAAAGTGTAGATACCATGTAAAAGTATTAGACTACGTGGGCGAGGCTACGGGCAACAGCTAGTAAAAGATACAAAATTTGACTATCAATATACGAAATATTATCCAACTTCGCTAAATGCAACAACAGGATACATTTGTATTTCACTTAAAAGCAAGGCTTTTACAGACGCGAAGCAAAATGGGACAAGTAAAAATTTACAACCGACGAAACAAAGCATTGTAAATCTACAAAGAGCGAATGGCAAAGAGCAGGGAACTTGAGCCGAACTCAAATTGTTTGAGCACATTGACGTTCGCTGCCTGGCGTGCCGTCGCTGCTAGTGCTTTTTTTGTCATTTGCCTTAGATTTTACTGAATTTTCAATCTTAACTTCTTATGGTGATAGCCAGCTCATGTTATTTAGATCACACACATAACAGTCACAGACTAGTTGAGTTGAGCCGTAAATTAATTTGTCATATTTTTTTAAGAACGTCATAAAAAAATTATTTGATGTTTATCGAAATGTAAGCAAATATATATAAAATTCAAATAACGACAAAAATATATCTATATTTTTTTTGACATCGTTCATTGAACCACAAATAAATGTATTTTAAACATAGCATTGTCCGGTGTAACTAATCATCATTATTAACCTTAACAACGCCTAATCAAAGCAGTGTTTTGTTGCCAACAAAGCTGCTACCGACGATTCGACTATAACACGTCCGTCATGTGTTATCCCCACCGTCGAATGTGTCAACACACTGATTCCAATCACTCCGTTATTTTTATAAAGCGACTGCTCTCGACAAAATGCATTTAATCTGTAGTGCACTCTGCTCAATTGCTAAGCCTTATCGGACGAGCACCCACATATTAATCAACGCTTTTTGTTAAGGTAATTTAATGGATCGCTGTGCTGACTGGCTTTGTCTCGTCTAACTAGTTTAGTATTTTTATGCTGGCGGTCCGCTGTGGCTTGGCCCGTGGTACAAATATTCTTAAACACCACTAGTTCCCGAGATGTGCGCATTCAAAACACACTTTTTAAGCTATTTATTATTAATCTACTATACTAATAAACGACGTAGTTTTACACGCCGTTTGCTTGCAGGTTTTTGATAATAATTGTGATTGAATAGATGAACGTTATTGCATGAATAGTTATGGCATAATATTATTATTGTAACCAGTTATAAGAACGGATAAAAATGGGCATTGTATTAAAAAAGGATTAAGCATATGAACCATATAAGAAAATGACTAATAGAAAAAAATGTTTATTTCATTTGCAAAGTAGCTTTCAAAATTATGAATTTATATGGAAGAACAATTATGACAACATTGAAAGTTTAAGTTATTAATTAGCATGAAATGAATTTCCGATAATTCAGTCTGAAACTAACGCAATAACACGTTTATTTTCAGTAATTTACAATTCGTCCAATCAGAGACGAAAATCAATTACATAAATACGTTGGAAATATTAACGCAAATAATAATGTAATCATACATGAAGCATTCAGGCTTGCATACTCGTAATCTTACCTACCTATACTAATATTTGCTATGGTAATTATTACAGTAGGTACAATCAATATACATCCAATTGCATTTAAGGACATAATAATGACTTCGTAGAGACTAAAACATTGTTTTCTCTCTTTATATCGGTCCCCTAAAGTTGTTCTTCCATTTATAATAGTGTCTTTTCAAGTATCAAGAATCGTTTGTAAAATTACTGGTCAGTTCTCTCGAGAATCTTGATTGATTGATGATGGATTGATGATGGAACATGACTAGACAATTCCAAGGCCGGCTTGCAACTGAGGGCAGCGTGTTCTGTTTGTGATGCTAAATAATTTTTAATAAATAACAACCAAAAATGATCAAGCATATTGTGTAAGGTTCTTCTAATATATCCGCGGACCTTTTGAATTTTGTAAAATTATGTTTAGTACCTCGCATCTAAAACAATTGAAAGGAAAAACAGTTACACAAATATTTTTTTTGATTTTCACAATTTGACAAAATTTGCACGACTGGTACATTGTTTATGAATATGAAATACGATGCAAATGGATAATAGATCACCGACCTAATCAAATCACGACTGAGAAATATATATATAAGAAGAGTTAAATTGATAGCTTTATTTTGATTTAATTTGATCTAATTGAAAAGTTAGACAGTATAAAATAAACAAACTAATCCTCTTAGATCAACTTGTTTATTAAAATCAATATTCAATCAAGCAATTGATCACTTTGTATAGATACCCTTGAAAGATCGGAGAACCTTTGAACTTTTTATAATGAATTCACTCGTTAAAAGATTAACAAATTTACTTTTATCCTTAGTTTACATATTATCCTCTTATTTTTTTATTGAGTATAGTTTTCAATTCATTTATGTTTTACGTATTTAATACAAATATAAAAAACCTCCTTTTAAAATATTACAAGCAAAAATGTTGTCATCGTTATCAATACAATCTGAGAAAATACATTTATTAAATAAAAATTTGAAGCAAGATTAATGCCAGCGCTTGAAATACGAAGAAACTGCAATTTAAAATAAACATAATATAGTTTCGAAAAAATAACAAATTACGCTTTACTTGAGATTATTGTAGTGTTATTATAAAAGCTGACAAAATAGACTCTAAAGGAATAGGTTAAACAGGTGAAGTTAATATGAGCGTGTTAAAAATTAATCACGATTAAAACACTTCACCCAGCCTTATTAATATGTCATTTCTATTATTCAAAACTTAAAATGTCCGATGTTTTTCAGCCAGGTATCGTAAGCCTCATAAATATTTATAATGTTTTCAAATGCACTATTCAGCAACAATGAAGCACGAGTGCATAATATCCGGTCTAGCGGTAATGAAAACGTTTCAAAAGCAAAGCTCAGACCATTGTATATTTGAATCGTATGAGCCAACGGAATTAAATCACGAGAGCCAAGCAAAATTGGATTAAGCACCCCATTGTTGCAAAACGATAAATTTTCTATTCTGGCCGAATAAGCCGTAGTATCGCAGCGTATTACGAGATATGCCCAAGCACTCCGGTGTTAACTGGTGCCCTCGTATTGTTCTCTAGTTTACCTTTTTTCCAATTCACACTCGCTAGAAAGGCTCTTCGCTTGCAATTTAATACTGTTAATAATAATAATAATAATAATAATATACCTTTATTGAATTAAAATTAAAATTACATAGACAACAAAGATCCGTTACAAATTCAAAAGTTATAAAAGATTATTGACATATTATCGTAGAAGCGTGGCATAGAAACC